>NC_046159.1:73389335-73395952 GCF_011064425.1 Rattus rattus
CCACATACAAACATACACATTACACATGTGGCAGAGCACACTGTTTTGGTTTTCTGTAGTGCTGGTTAGGATCCAGGGACTAATTTGTGCTAAGCAAATGATCATCTGTGTGCTACATCTGATCCTTAAAAAAATTTTTTTAAAAGATTTATTTATTTATTTCATGTATGTGAGTACACTGTGGCTGTCTTCAGACACACCAGAAGAGGGCATCAGATTTCCATTACAGATGGTTGTGAGCACCATGCGGTTGCTGGGAATTGAACTCAGGACCTCTGGAAGAGCAGTCAGTGCTCCTAACCACTGAGCAATCTCTCCAGTCTTCCTTAAGTTCTTATTAATGGGTATTAACTATATTATGAAGTGGAAACTTAAGAGTTCTTGGGAAAGTCGGTTGGATGGTGTTTTGCTGGGGCAAACACATGAAGGAATGTTTTGTTTAAGTGGACACAGGTGAAAGGCTAAGGCAGACTCAGGAAGGAACGTTTCACTGAAGCAGACACAGCAGAGAGGATATTCAGCTGAAGCAAGCACATGAAAGGACACGTGATGAAGGACTCTTTGCCAAGGACATGCATGTATTGGTCTGCCTTACACTGCATAGTTGAGCTGCATTTGTCGGTTACCATAGAGAGAAATGCACCCAAAGAACTTCTGGTGGTGTGCTGTAGTTTGCTGCTGCTTCGGTGGACTCGGGCTGATTGGATGCACGTGCTGAGGAAAGGCATGTGGAGGACACATGATGCTTGGAGGGTGTCAATAGGATCCAACTGACAGTGACAGAGGCAGAGCTTGGCTGATGGAGCTAGCTGTGCAACTTGTGACACAGCCTGGAATGGCGTTCCTCCTGGTCCTTCTTCCTGCTCACCTCGCTGTCTCTGTTAGGCGTTGCCATAGGTGCTGATTAGTGTTTGCTAACCTGACTCTACCAAACTGGGCTGTGGATGTATCCATGAAATGTTCCCAAGTGTCTGGAGCTGCCTCCCCTAACCTGTGAACTGAACTGCCGATTTCCAGACAACACAGAGGGGACTTGCTCCAAAGAACCTTCCTAAACATGTCCACTTCCCCATATCCTTTTCCCCCCACTACCTCTGGTGAGTGGTGGGTTACAGGGGAGGTTAAAGCATTTAAGGACCATCACTATAAGGTTTGAAAAAAATTAAAATTAGGGCTTGGGGAGATGGCTCAGTGGTTAAGAGCACTGCTCTTCCAGAGGTCCTGAGTTCAATTCTCAGGAACCATATAGTGGCTCACAATCATCTGTAAGATCTGATGCCCTTTTCTGGTGTGTCTGAAGACAGCTAAAGTGTACTTATATACATAAAACAAATAAATAAATCTTTAAAAAAAAGAAAAATTATAATATTATATAATTGTTATATATAGTTAAAATATATACTTATATGTAGTTATTACTTGTTAATAAATAGCAAAGTACATACTCTATATAGTTGTTATATGTTATATATAACCATATATAAAACTATATATAACATAATAACTATACGTTACATATAAAAGCATAGATGGTTATTACTTATTAATAAGTAATATAATATATGATATGTACTTTATGTATATTGTTGAACTATTTAAACCTACCAGCTTCCAATAATGACACACTTTTTTTTTTCTTTTCTTTTTTTTTTTCGGAGCTGGGGACCGAACCCAGGGCCTTGAGCTGGCTAGGCAAGCGCTCTACCACTGAGCTAAATCCCCAACCCCAACTTATTTTTATTTATGAATGCCTAGGCCTTATAGCTAGGCTTGTTCCCAAATAGCTCATATATCTTAATTAACCCATTTATTGTAATCTTCATCCTGCCATGTGACCCATTACCTCCTCTTCAGCCCTGACACCTGTTCCTCCCACCTTTCAAATTTCCCCCAAACCCCCAACCACCTGATTCTTTCCCAGAGTCCCATCTCTTCCTGGATGTCCCACCTTTTCTCTCCTACCCTGCTACAGGCCATCAACTCTTTATTAAACCAATCCGAAGATGGAGAAGATTTTATAAAACGCTTCATAAAAATAACAATACCAAAGTCCAGACAGTACTCAGGACTCTGCTGGTACAGAAAGCAACATTGGAACAAAGCAAAGAGAACCTTTACCTAGCACACAAGATTATCCCAACATATGTGTATATACTCGTTTGTTTTGTATTTCAAGACAGGCTTTCTCTGTGTAGCCCAGGCTGTCCTCGGTGTTCTGTAAACACCAGGCTGGCCTTAAATTCAGAGATCCACCAGCCTCTGTCTCTACAGTGCTAGGGTTAAAGGCATGCACCACCACCGTGCCCAGTTAAATAACTGTATGTTTATATGTCCCACTGCAATGTTTTAGTTTCAGTACACAAGTACAATACATACCGTTTCAATTAGGAAAGTGAGTGCCTCCATCTCATCTTGGCCCAGGGTGACCTTGAGCTTCTGATCCAGCTGCATCTTTTTCCTCAGTGCTGGGATCAAAGGCAGAGCTTCTTCGCACATGCTCAGCAGGTACCACACCCCACTGCATGCTAAGGTCCTAGTTGCCTTCCTATTGCTCTGAGGAGACTCAGTGAATGAGGCAGATTATAAAAGAAAGCAGTTAACTGGGGGTTGGCTTACAGTCTCAGAGGGTTAATTCGTTATCATCATGCTGGGAGCCTGGCAACAGACAGGCAGGTGTGGTACTAAAGCAGTAACTGAGAGCTTTGCATCTTGATCCACAGGGAGAAAACAGAGAGAGTACCAGGTCTGGCGAGGGCTTTTGAAACCTCAAAGGATAACCCCCTTGACACACCTCCTCCAACAAGGCCACACCTCCTAACTCTTCCCAAACAGTTCACCAACCGGGGCCAAGCATTCAAACATCTAAGCCTGTGGGAAGTATTCTTGCTCATACCAGCACTCTAGGCTAGTGTCCTACAGGCCCTACCTATGCTTCGGAGCTAGCATGTCAGCTCACTGACTCTACCTCTGTAGCTGGGACTTGATCATAAGTCAGAGGATGCAGAAGCAGCCCAGGAACTCTGTTCCCCAGGTGCTCGGTGCGGGAGCTGCAGGGCAGGATGATGCAGAGGCGCGTGGGGGAGGAGGAGGGTGGTGAAGTTTTTGATGAGCCCAGCAGGTATGCTCCAAAGTGTCAGGCTGAAGTGGCAGAAACCAGAGGCAGGACCAGAATGATGGGTGTCAAGGAAGAGCAAATGTGTTCAAAAGGAGAGGAAAGAAGCCCGGAGAAGCCTCTCAGAAACGCCGACGTGTGGTCAGACATTGCTTTCTGGGCTCTGGTGAAGTTCAGTGCTAGAACACTTGCAGGTTCTCTGTGATGAGGCCCTGGGTTCAGTCCCTAGTGTTAAAGATAAAACCAAACCAAAGAAATACATACATACATATATACATACATACATACATACTACATAAACACTAAATATATACATACTACATACATACATACTACATAAACACTAAATACATACATACATATGTACATACATATATACATACATGCTACATAAACACTAAATATATACATACATACTACATACATACTACATACATATATACATACATACTACATACACACTAAATATATACATACATTTATATACATACTACATAAACACTAAATATATACATACATACTACACACATATATACATACATACTACATACACACTAAATATATACATACATACTACGTACATACATACATATATACATATACATACCATGGCTTTGATGCCCCTGCCCCAGAAAGGTACTAATAGAAACACCTCTACCAAGACTGAGGCAGCTTACAGGTATGGAAGCAAGTTCTCAAGAAAAAGCCTCTTGGGCTGGAGAGATGGCTCAGTGGTTAAGAGCTCTGACTGCTCTTCCAGAGGTCCTGAGTTCAATTCCCAGCAACCACATGGTGGCTCAAAACCATCTGTAATGGGATCTGATGCCCTTTTCTGGTGTGTCTGGAGACAGCTACAGCATATATGATGACTTCCTTTGTTCTGTTACTATGAAAGCTTGAGGGAGCTGGGCTGTAGCTCCGTCAGTGGAGTGCTTGCCTAGCATGCAGTGAGCACTGGGTTCCATCCCCAGCACCACATAACTCAGCATGGCCGTACGTGTCTTTGACTCTGGCCCTGAGAAGGCAGAGGACCGAAAGTTCAAGGCCATCGTCAGCAACATAGGGAGTTTGAGGTCAGTCAGGGCCATGTGGGACCCTGTCTCAATGAATGAATGAATGAACGAAAGAATGAGTGAAACCATCACCATGTTGTAACATGGTATTTGAGGTGACTTAGATTCGATTTCTTGAGCCAAGATAATTTATATTTGTCTCCAGAGTACATTCTCTTTTTAAAAATATCTGTCTGTCTGTTTGTCTGTATGCGCATGAGCCTGAGCATATGTCTGCATACCACATGAGTGCAGGAGTCCTCAGAAGTCAGAAGAGGGTGTTGGTTAGATCCTGTGGAGCTGAAATTACAGGCAGTCCTGAGCTGCCATGTGGGCGCTGAGAAGCAAACCCAGATC
Source organism: Rattus rattus (assembly GCF_011064425.1). NCBI lineage: Eukaryota > Metazoa > Chordata > Mammalia > Rodentia > Muridae > Rattus > Rattus rattus. Next base: position 73,393,857 of record NC_046159.1, read on the forward strand.
CTCTGCAAGGGCAGCCAGTGTCCGTAACTGGTGAGCATCTCTCCAGCCCCCGGAGCAAGTTCTCTTACTGCTTTTGAAGAACTGTTTTGTGTGGACACAGGCTATGCCCCTGTGTGGGGCCCTTCCACCCTGGCCAGGAGCAGCTCAAAGAATGACTGATTATAGTCAGTCTCCAACGACTTCCTGGTCTGTCTCCTTTCACTAAAGTTCACCTTCTACAATGAAGTATCAGTCACGTCCTCTGCAGGAACCGTTGTTTGAAGCAAAATTAGCAAGTATCGGCTAATAAGGTAATTAGAAATTACAAGGAAAAGTACAGGTTGTTCTTTAGAGAAAGGAAAACATACGCACTCTCCAGGACACACAGCACAGCTATTTGCTTATAAGTAGCCCCTTGGTTGAAAGGGTTCCCCTTGTGCTGAGTTTTGAACCTACAGCCCTGTACATGCTAGGTGGGCTCTCTACCACTGAGCCACATCCCCCGCCCTCTACTGTGGATCGATGTCTATATGCAGGTGAGGACAGGCACAAGGTAAGGCAAGGCCCATGATCGGGCAGTGAAAAAGAAAGGTGGGGGCAGCGTTTTTGAAAGGCAGGAGAGAGGGAGAGAGGAAGAGAAGAACCAAGATGGAGGCAGAGCAGGATGACCCAGATCCGTGTGGCTTTAAATGGCCACAGGTAGCTATGAATATTTCATAAGGGATGGATTTTTATAGGACAGTTTGTCTTATCTAGGTGTGGAGTTTATATCAATGTCAATCGGTTGTGAGTATTGTATGGATGTTTTCGTGGAGTTTACTGATATAAATCTGATTGCTAACTAACAAGTTTATTGAGTTTTGATGTTAATGGGTTACTGGGAGTTGTGACTATAACAACAGAGGGCGGATGCTGGGAATGGGAGCAGAGTTTGCAGCAGAGTCACAAGAGGGCTGCCGCTGCTGGGGCGGGCCAGAGAGTAGCCATGGAGACGGAGAGACTGCTGGAGACAGTGAGTAGCAGGAGGTAGTGTGGCATGGTGCCTGGTGTTTGGCATCATTTTCAATGATTTACCGCTACGTTTATTTGTATTTCCAACTACTGAGACAACTATACGGCTCCGGACAAAATCCAGAACAGGTTTTACCTGGAAAAAACAAAAACTAAAAACTAGAAAGCCAGCCGTGTTAGCTTACCCAATAAGGCCTGTGCTTTGGAGACCGAGGCAGGAAGAGAGACATAACTGTGAGGCCAGGCTGAGATATTTATTGAGATCCTGTGTCAGAGAGGTGAAGGACGGAGCCCAGCTGGTAGAGTATTTCTCTACAGTGCACGGAGACCTGGGCCGACTCCCAGCACCACGTACCAATTCCTCTGATCAAGAGAACAAAATCTCTGGCCTAACCCAATTGGGCCTTAGGCCCAGTCGATCCCTTGGCCAAAGGAAAAACCCTTGGAAGGTTGGGTCATTGAAAGCCATGTTGAAGAGATGGCGGAATAGTTAGTCCTTTAATAGGAATTGTGCTTTTCCTGTCCAGAATCCTGGCCCTCTGCAGCACTTCACTGGGCTACACCTCGAGGCTTAGGAAGTCCACCCACTTTACTGAACTTAAAGAAAGGCATGCTTCCTCCTTTCTTCTTTTTATCTCTTTTCTAAAGACACTTCCCTTGACGCTTAGGGTCCCTGCCCATGTCTCTCACCCCTGCACCCTTCACCCCTTACTCTTTCTCTGATGCCTCCCTTCCCAGCAGGTGACTGCCAGCTTCAATAGGAGAGTTCTTTCTCCTCTTCTCCACTGCCTGCTCTAGGTTTTATTTTGTCGTCGTCGTCGTTGTCGTTGTCGTTGTTGTTTTGTTTTGTTTTGTTTTTCCTCAGGTTTTGTGTATGTATGTTGTTATTTTTTTTTTTTTTTGGTTCTTTTTTTTCGGAGCTGGGGATCGAGCCCAGGGCCTTGCGCTTCCTAGGCAAGCGCTCTACCACTGAGCTAAATCCCCAACCCCATGTTGTTAATTTTTTAAAATTATTTTTATCAGTTATTTTATTTACATTTCAAATGTTATCCCCTTTCAGTTTCCTCCAAAACCCCCCCTATCCCACTCCGCTCCCCTGGGTTTTT
>NC_046159.1:73396052-73666060 GCF_011064425.1 Rattus rattus
ACCCAGAAGAAAACCTTGTGTTTGTGTCTGAGGGATGGACCCCGACCTCGCCCAATTCCCAACATTCCAGAACGATTCTTTGCCCCCCTTTCCTCTAGACTTTAATAAATCACTGCTTCTGGTGTGCACTGAGAGGTACAAGGGCAGAAGAAAAGGTAGGGTTTGCAGAACCGATCAAAAGCAAATCTTAAGTCTTTTGGACAGCATTTTTCAAAACGGGATTAAAATTTATGTGGATTGCATTAAGAGCGGAGCAACCGAGAACCCAGGAAACCCTATGGTGAGAAACCCGTAAAACCAAAATAAAACGATATGTCCTCCTCAGCTAGTCCACTCTACCACGTCCCCCACTCCCCCTGCGCCACAACTCACTCCCAATTCCACTCTGCCCACGCATACTTAACTAAAAAATCCAGACCAGGCAAACCATGCCACGAGGTGTGTTTTATTTTCATCAATCATACAAATAATTTTCTATAATATCCCAGGGCAAACCGGTGAAATTTGGCAGTCCGATTAGTGGGGGGGTCCCCTTCAGAGACCCACGGGCCGGTGGCATCGGCGCGGAGTGTCCGGGTTCACAGTGCAGCTTGTGGCTCGCGTCCATCTTGCAGGTGGCTCTTCCTCCACATCACGAGGGGGTCTTGGAGATGAAGGGGTGGGGTGGGGAAATCTTCCTAGGCTTTTAGGAGATTTCACTCCTCTTTTCCTGTTCAATGGCTGCGAAGGGCGGGATGTGGTCATTGGAGAATGGACCTACCGTACGGCCCCCCACACCCAACCCACAAACCTGAGGTGGGTGAGGCACCCACGAGGCCTGCGGACAGAGATGGGGTTAGGAAGAGACAAAGTGCTTTGTGTGACTGGAAGGGTGGCTGTGGCCTTAGATTAGGGGTGGGAAGATAGTGGCCGGATGGGGGTTGGGGGTGCCGGGCTAGCACAGCAGGGAAGGGAGGAGCGCTGGGGTGGGAACCCGGAGGCGGGGGGCACACTTACTCTCTTTGGTCGGCAGGGTGTTCTTCTCCTGCGTCTCGGTTTTCTTCAGCTTGGCCTTATCGAAGCTGGCGATTTCCCCCATGTCCGGCTTGTCTGCCATTTTCTTACAACTCTGTTGGGCGAACCAAGGGGATAATGGGTGGCCTGGGGTTTGGGGGTGACCAGCACGTCCTGGATCCCGCGCCTTCCGCGAACGCCTCTCGACGTGGCGTTCCCAGTCCGGGGCGTTCCCGCAGCCCGGAGGCCGAGGATCCCGGACTCGTCTACCACACCCTCCCTCCGAAGCCCCAGGGCGTGGCCTGCTAGCCCCAGAATGTTCCAAACCGTCGGGTCGCCTGTTGCAACCCAGGGGGAACGCGCCCGCCAGCCACAAGCTGCCCCGACCCCACCCAGGGTAGGCCCCAAGGCCAGCGCTGTGCCTCACCGTGGATTCTCGTTCCGAGCTCGCGCTCCAGGTACTCCTACTCGCGTTGCTGCAGCAAGAGACAAAAGAGCGGCGCCCGCCCCTCGTCTTATATACACCGCGCCCCGCCCCGCCTCTCGCCCGCCGCAACGAGGGCGTGGCCAGCCCGTGAGGGGGCGTGGCCAGCGCGCGCGGGGGCTGGGGGCACTCAGCATCTCCAGGCTGCCTGGGGCTCCGCCCTTCTCGGCCCGCGTTCCTATCCCGCTACGATCCCGCGTTGGGGGTGGCAGGCACCAGCTACCCGTGGTCTCTTTTCCTGATGCATCTCCTTCTCCTAGTACCCGAGCCTGCTGCTCACCTCGCGGGAAGGGCGTGGGGGGCAGCGGGAAAGGACTTAGGGTTTTGTTGAGTGGATATTTGGTGTAGAGTAATGGGTGTGTGGGCGAGCACGCGCGCTCTGCTGCAACCCTGCTCGCGGGAGACACCCCACCCGCATCGCCTCAAGTCTCTTGCGTTTGCCTCTCCAGAGTCTCCTTTCTATTTTCTTGTGGCTAGTGCTTCTTAAAACAAGCTGTTTCAAGCTTTGTCTAAGGGCGGAGGTGGGAGCTAGGAATCTCGGGAGGGCTCCACTGTTCCTTTTCTTAGTGGTCGTTTAGAAACACTGTATTGGAGGGTGCGGTTTTTCTCCTTCAGCTAACCTTCAGTGTCGTTTTTAAAAGGAAAAAGAGGAAAAAAGCTCCTTTGCCTGCAAACGTTTCTTTTCTTATTAACCCATTCCAGGAGTGAAATAAAGCATTCCTGAAAAACTTACCTCTTCAGCTTGTACAATAAGTTCTAGTATAGTCACCCAGGGGTGAAACACCATCTATTCCCCCTTCCCATTTCTTTCTCTGTGTTGAATAAGGAGCATATTCTACTGATAGGAGAAAAAAGAGGAGAAACATTTCCTGAAAGGCAAACTTCGTGGTCCACATAGACAGAAACAGAAATTGGTGTGTGTGTGTGTGTGTGTGTGTGTGTGTGTGTGTGTGTGTGTGTAGTTGTCTCCTCCACACATCGAGGCTCACCCTCATGGTGGCTCACAAGCTTCTGTAGCTCCAGTTTTATGACACTCAGCATCCTTGTCTGGCCTGCTTGGGCACCAGGTACCAGTGTGGTGTGCTTAAAACACGCACATACAATAAAAATAAATCTTTTAAAGAAAGTTCTTTCTTACTTATGTAACACAATCCTATGATTCCTGTGCTAATTCCCTTTTTTTAAGAAAAGTATTTTCTTTAGACAGGGCCTCACCTGTCCATGTAGCCCTGGCTAGCCCTCAGATCTCTCTATGTAAATCAGCCTGACTTTTAACTCACAGAGATTGGCCTGTTTCTTGAATGTTAGGCCTAAAGCCTACTGTACTGGGGCTGGGGTTTAGCTCAGTGGTAGGCACTTACCTAGGAGGCGCAAGGCCCTTTCCCCCACTCCGGAAAAAAAAAAGAACCAAAAAAAAAAAAAAAAAAAAAGCCTGGTACCACACCTGGCCCTGTGCTCTGTGTTCCCTACCACACAACGACTGGTATTCAGGCCTCCTCTCTTGTTGTGCTGGACCCCTGCATCTTCTGTGTCAGGGCAGTAGACCAGAAAAGGAAGGAGGATAAGGGGCCACACCAGAATTTCATGAACTAGGCTCGGAAGTAGCTTTCATTACTTCTATCTTCACTTCCTAGGCTAGGACTTAGTCACGTGGTCTCACTCTAACTCCAGGAAATCTAGTCTCTCTGGGAAAAGGCGAGCAGGGCTGGGTGGGGTGAAATGTCTCTGCTTGTTGAAGGATCTGCTGATTTGAGCACGAGACTGTCCAGACCTGCGGAGACAGTATCTCTGCAGAGGGTTTTACTGCCACCCAACCCCATTCCCGATGCAATACTAACTGTAAGTCAGGTCTGGGCTTTCTGGGCTTCACCTTGAAGCCAGAGCGTAAATGCCCAGTTGTACAAGGCTGTGCCCAAGGGGAGCTCCATTTCCTTTTCTCTTTATTTAGGAAAGAAATCTGATTCTCCTAGGTATAGAGAAGAGATGCAGGATTCCCAAACAAAGGAGCCTGAAGCCGACTTGCAGGCATTCCCTACACTCGCTAAGTTCAGCTCAGTGGTTCCTTTCCAGAAAGAAAACGCCCAAGAGTGTTCAGATGCTAACATACTTGAGTCCCTGGGCTACATCCCAGCATCACCATAAACTCAGTCAGAAATCTTAGCTTGTGGGAGGGAGACGCAGAAGAGGAAGGAGTTTAAGGCCAGCCTTAGCTACATAGTGAATTAGAGGCAAGCGTGGGCTACCTGAGACCCTGTCACAAACACAAACCAAAAATAAATGAAAAAAAAAAGGGTCAAATCTAGCAGCCTCATTTAACCTAATAGGCAAGGACTTTGAAATCCCCACATGTACCTCAACAGTTCTCCCACCATTTTTTACCTGTAGGTTGGCCTGAGTGACCTTCTTCTAGTAAATGTGGCAGAGACGGGCTTTTATGACTTAAGAGGCCAGGCCATAAAAGACCACATGGCTGTGAGCCACTGTCATCAAGCATGGTGCCTTGGGGCTCTGAGAGAATCCAGCATCTGGAAGGAAAGGCTGCAAGTCTGCATTCCACAGAGTGGAGACAAGCTGTCCCTGACCAAACTGACCTTAGGAGCAAGACAGGCGTTGCAGCTGCTTGAAGTTATTAAGCTTCCAAATGCTTTGTTACAGAGCGACAAAGAACTGGAACACCAGGAGGAAGGAAAAAGTCAGAACCTGGGGGTGCCAGGGTCCCCCGGTCCCATTTGGAGAGTTTTCCTGTGTGTCTTCCGTGACATTCACACACACATTTAAATAGTATTTGCTGGGTGTACGTGGAGTGTGGAGGGCAATGGTGAGACACTCAGAGTAGAGAAATGATTGAACCAATGGGGCTTCCTTCTGCCTTGTGTCCACTAACCGCTGTCGTTATCAGTGACACCATTTCTGCCTGCTGCTTGGAGCAGACCATCCTGCTCACTGACGGCTTAGGGTAGGCCGCCCAACTCATAAACAATCACATTTCCACTTTGGTTGAGAAGGATGATGGGAAGCTGGAGGATGAATAAGTAGGGACTTCACAGGGCCTTCTGAAGGCCTGCGGGGGATGGGGGATGGACAAGGGGACAGGGTGATGGGTGGGGCCTTTTCAGACTTGTTCGGTCGGACATTTTTGTTTTATTAATTTTTATTACTTTTGAGACAAGATCTCATAATCTCTGGCTGGCCCAGATATGTAGCTGAGGATGGCCTGAAACTTTTGTTTTCTTGCTTTCCCCTCAATAGTGCCTGGATCACAGCATGAGGCACTGCACCTCTTTGTTTGGTATTGAACCCCAGGGCTTTGTGCATCGTAGGCAAGTGTCCTACTGAGCTCCAGGTCATAGCCTCAGTATGACTTTTTTTTTTTTTTTAAATCAGAAACTGGAATAAAAGTATGGAGAGAATGGTAACTTCATAAAACTGCTGAGCTGAAGGACACCTGTCGAGGCTTCTTGGCTCATCATGGACCCTACCAAGGGAAGGGTTCAGTCATGGATGTGGTGGCCATGATTCATGGAGAGAGTCCAGATCGCGCCCCTGTCCCTTGCCTTTTTCAACCAGGGTCTCTTGTAATCCAGGCTGGTATCAAATTTGCTCTGTAGCCAAGAAAGACTGTACCTAATCCTTTTGTCACTACCTCCCAAGCACTGGATAGCAGATATATGCTAGCACGCCTGGTTTATGTGGTGCTAGGAATTGAACCTTCTGCAGGTCAGACAAGAACTTAAACAACGGACTTCCATCCCCGGCCACTGGCTGACTTCTGACTCTGAGGAAGTCATTCACTCCTGCTTGGGGGCTTTTGACTGTGCTGTGCTGTCATTTAGGAAACTGCTCGCATGTCCCTCTCCTTAGAGGACCTCAGCTACCCTTAAAACAGTAACAGCGACCTTGCCATTCTCCATCCCTTAATCGCGTTTCATTTTTGTCTTCGTAGACCCTACCTCTAGCCAGAGCATAACCAAACATTTCATTTTCTTAAAAAAAAAAAAAAAAAAAAAAAAAATCCCTCAACAGGAAACGAGAGACCTCATCGCTCTTCTTTGCTGCCACTTCCGCTGCAGGCTGCATTCTTTTGAACAAATGCTCAAATTTCCCAGTCAGAATGGAACGAGTGGTCGTGGGGAGTGGCAGAGGGAAGTGAGCAGCTGTGTGGACTGTTGCAGAAGGGTTTATACCCCTGTATAGCATGTTTATGCGGTGTGCCAGAGCATGCGCACAAGGAGTCAGCACGTCTATCTGCTACCTCTAGAGCTGTTGATACATTTGTGAAAGTCTCCTTTGTGGGATTAATTTTGCCATTCTGTGTGAAAAAGACAAAAGAAGCATGGAAAGCAAACCAGGATGCAACTCGTGTGTGTGTGTGTGTGTGTGTGTGTGTGTGTGTTTAGTGTTAATTGTCAATTTGCCAGAATCTAGAATCACCTAGAGTTGGGCCTCAGGCATGCTCATGAAAAATTAGTCTGTTAATATTAACGAAGTTGAGGAGACCCGCACACTGTGCAAAGCTCTGTTCCCTGACTGGGATCCTGGTCTGGAGAAGGGGGCAGGGCTGAAGAGCAGCTCACATTCCTGCCCTCAGCTGCTGCTTCTAAAGAGCTATTTCTGTGCCCCTATGTGAGCTCATGCACTCCACATTCATGCACGTGCCCTCAGAGGTTAGGAGAGAGTGTTAGAGCTCCTGGTGCAAGTTATGTGAGTGCTCCCACACTGCTTGATGTCTGTGCTGGGAGCCCAACTTAGTTCTTTTTTTTTTTTTTTTTTTTTTTTTTTTTTTTTTTTCGGGCTGGGGACCAAACCCAGGGCCTTGCTTCCTAGGTAAGCGCTCTACCGCTGAGCTAAATCCCCAGCCCCCCCAACTTAGTTCTTTTTACCCACAACCACTGAGCCATCTCGGCAGCCCCCCTTGGTATGTTTCTTTTTTTGAACGATTAGATTTTATGTGTATGTGCTTGAGCACACGTACGCAGGCCTATGGAGGTCAGAAGATAGCCTGTGGACCTGTGGGAGTTGGTTCTCTCCTTTTACTACAGGAGTCTCAGAAATAACTACAGGAGTCTCAGCTTTCCCTGAGATCCCATTGAGCCACCTCCCTGACCAAATATGAATGTGTGTTATATGTTCTTTGGTGTTTGAAACCAAAGGCTAGCTTTGAGCTTGCTCTGTGGTCCAGGCAGGCACGAATGGCCTCTGTTTACCCAGTGCTGGTTTTTTTTCACTCGAATGCTGCCACAAAGCACTTTCCTTTCAGAATCTTCGGAAGATCCTACAATCTCATGCCTATGCAAATTGGGTGTGTATATAAATAAATCAGGTCCGTTATGAGAATGGACATGCGCAGTTTAAAAATGATTATAGGACGTAAACCCTCAAAAGGGAGAAACATTCTCATCGTGCCTAGTAGGAATCAAGTTCTTCCTTCTCTTCAATCTTTACAAGATTTCCCTAAGTAATATTTCGGCCCTAGAGCACTTTCTCGTTCATGTGGCCCACTGCTCGTTTGTAGTGTATTGGGGCCTGCACTGTGACTTTGCTTTGAATAAAGCCTTCTCAATAATTTGCAATCACTGTGAATTTTATTTCAATTCTTAAAAAAATGGGGGGGGCAGAAACATGGGAGCCGCAGACCCAGACCCTGAGTACCGGCAGTAGTGGTGCTGTGAGGAGAGGGCTGTCTTTCTTTAGATGAGGTCACATGCTTGCCTATGGTTATCTGATGTGCTCCCCGCCCCTGCCCCTCATGAAGAAAGGCGATTGCTGTGATGTAAGCAGTCCTTGGGAAAAGTCTGTGTGTCAAAGAATGGACGTGTTTGTCTTGGAGACTTGGCGGTGTGGCTTCTGGACTCAAATGAGTCCTCCCTCAGGTGCTAGAAAATTCTAGGGCAAATCATGAATAGCTTTAGGAGCCTGGGCCGGAACCATTTAGCTAATCTGCTCCCCCAAACTGGGAAGACAAAGTAACTTTGGTGTGGGGGAAGAGGGGTTGGAGGTCGTTTGTTTATGCTGCGGACCTAACCTAGGGATTTCTGCTCAGACCACTGAGCCACCCTCAGCCCATAGGAATGCGATGGTCTTCCTTCCCTGTTAACTTGACTGCATGTAGAATCACCTAGGAGACTGAGCATGCCCACCATGAGGTTGTTTCCTGAGAGGTTTAGCTGAAGGGGAAAGACTCTAAGTGTGGATCTCACCACACCATGCTATGGGCTGGGGTCCTGGCCTGAAAAAGATGGAAATGGAGCTGAGCAGTTGTGGCACAGCCTTTAATCTCAGCATGTGGGAGGCAGAGGCGAGGAGATCTGTGAGTTCAAGGCCAGCCTGGTCTACAGAGTGAGTTCCAGAACAGCCAGTGAAACCCTGTTTTGAAAGAAACAAAGCAACCTCCCCCTCCCCCACTGTAAAAAAAAAAAAAAAAACCAAAAACAAACAAATAAAAACTTGGGAAAGTGCAGCTGGGCGCCTGCATTCTCCTCTCTGCTTCTGGGCTATGGACACAACGTGACGGACCACTTCATGTTCTTGCAGTCGTTCCTTCCCTACCACGGTGGACTGTATGCTCAGCATGTGAGCTAAAATCCCAACAATTTATAAGGGGTGTGTGTGTGTGTGTGTGTGTGTGTGTGTGTGTGTGTGTGTGTGTGTGTGTATGTGAGAGAGAGAGAGAGAGAGAGATTTCATCATAGCAAAGAGAAAAGTAGTTAATGTAGGGAACGTCTTACTTCATGGTACAGACTTGAGACAAAGGAAAACTCAAGCGGTGGAAACGTGCTGGTTGCCCATCAGTGTGCATACACTTAGTGCCACTCAACTATGCACTTAACAATAGTTAAAATGATAAAATTCGTATTATGTTTATTTTGCCACAATGAAGAAAGAGTAGGGGGTTGGGGCTATAGCTCAGTGCTAGAGTGCTTGCCTAACTTGTGTGCAATTCTAGGGTCAGTCCCAGTGCTGAAAGCAAAACAAACAAACAAACAAACAAAAAAAATGAAAATGGGAGAGATGGTGGCTTCTTGCTCTTCCAGAGGCCCTGAGTTCAGTTCCCAAACCTTCATTGGGCAGTTCACAACCTCCGTATCTCCAACTCCAGGGCATTTGACACCTTCTGGGATCTGAGGGAAGCTGCACACAGGTGTCCATGGCTAGACACAAAGACAGGCACAGGCACAGACACAGGCACAGGCACAGGCACAGACACAGGCACAGGCACAGGCACAGGCACAGGCACAGACACAGACACAGACAGACACAGACACAGACACAGACACAGACACAGACACAGACATAGGCACAGACACAGACACAGGCACAGACACAGACACAGACACAGTCACAGACACAGACACAGACACAGACACAGACACAGACACAGACACAGACACAGGCACAGACACAGACACAGACACAGGCACAGGCACAGGCACACAGACACAGACACAGACACAGACACAGACACAGACACAGACACAGACACAGACATAGGCACAGACACAGACACAGGCACAGGCACAGGCACAGGCACAGGCACAGGCACAGGCACAGGCACAGACACAGACACAGACACAGACACAGACATAGGCACAGACACAGACACAGACATAGGCACAGACACAGACACAGGCCCAGGCACAGGCCCAGGCACATAATCTCACAGACAAAGAAAAAAAGTGGAAAAATTGTGAGGAAGAAAAGGCAGTCAAAGTAAATGTTGTAGGAAATAAAGTCCAATAGTCGATTTACAGAAGCCAGGCGAGGTCCAGATACAGAGAAACAGAAAGCACTACAGCCTGCTACAGCCTGCTACAGCCTGCTATAGCCTGCTAGCTTAGTTATTCCTCCATAACCAAACTCTGTTAGTCTAGCTAACTAACTCACCAACCCATGAGTTTGGATCAGAAAATTACCAGCAGCTGGGCTTGCCTAATTCCATGCAGACCTGATAAAACTGTGTTCCTGGTAAGCTTCAAAATAAACCTGATGTGGGGCCAGAGAGATGGCTCAGTGGTTACAAGCATTGACTGCTCTTCCAGAGGTCCTGAGTTCAAATCCCAGCAACCACATGGTGGCTCACAACCATCTGTAATGGGATCTGATGCCCTCTTCTGGTGTGTCTGAAGACAGCTATAGTGTTCTCATATGTATAAAATAAATAAATAAATCTTTAAAAAAATAAACTTGATGTAACACACAGAGGTGAACCCATGCATATTTTAGAAAAAGACAGGCCTATGAAGCAACGACAATGCTAGATGGAGTAAGCTTGAGCCCTCCTGACTACTCATCTGAAGAGGACGAGGTTTAATGTCCTCCACACTCAGCCAGGAAGCCCGCCATTCCAGCTGACACTGAAACACAGGGGCTTTGCCTGCTGGTCTGTCTGTCGCAGGCCTGATGTGTGCAATGAAGAGAAGGAACTGTAGTTGGAGACTGTTGTAAACCATCATGTGGGTGCTTGGCTGCCTCTCCAGCCCCAAGAACGTGCTTATTAATGGAAGGAAAGACAGTATTAGCTTTAACTAGTACATGGGTGAGGAAACAACTTTTTATGCGTCAGGCCACGGGTCTTCACATATCTCCATTCCGTACGACCTTGGGGCCGGCTAGACTTGCTGTAAGAGTCATTTTCTAGTTTGTTTTTTTTTTTGTTAACTGTCCAAGAAGATTAAGGACATTTCCCATGGTGATACCAGGGTCACATGAGCACGAAATGAAATGAAGTTGCCACCAGAAAAACACTCACCCTTGCTGTGAGCCAGTCAGTGCTCTTGTAAGTCGTAAGCCTTTTATTTTGAAGTAATCATAGGTTTATGGGAGATGGTAGAGAATCTACTGAGGACCCTTCTACCTTTGTGCTAGTTTCCCCTGATTACACAACTCTAAGAACACAGTATCAAAACCAGCAAGCAACATCGGTGCAAACCATAACAGACCTTATCAGTTTTACATGCACTCATTTATGTCCACGTGAGAGCAGTTTTATGCAGCTTCATTACAGGCAAAGAGGTGACTGACCACCACCACAGAGACAGACCTGCCCACCACTTTGGTGGAGTCTTTCATGCCATCCCTTTAAGCTTACAGCACACCCAGTAACCCCAGCAGCCAAGTTCTTCTCCTTCTCTAAAACGCTGTCATTTCAAGACTGTTATACACCCACGAGACCAGGAGTAGAGATTGCTTTGAGATCTTGGCTTCTTCTGCTCTATTGGATCCTTCTGATATGTCTTAGATTCCTATCCTATTCCTGGATAAAATAGGAAAGCAGCTCAAGGGAGAAAGGATGTATTTCAGGTCACAGCTCGGGGATGCAGTTCTTCATGGCACGGAAGTTAAGGCTGAAGGGCCTTGAAGCAGCTTGTCTCATCGCACCCGCAATCAGGAAGCAGAGGGTGGTGTCACTAGTGCTCGCCCCACTTTCTCTATTTTATGAGTCTATTTTGTGCAATCTAAGACCCCTAAACGAGGGAATGGCAATGCCCACAGTTAAGATGGATCTTTCTGCATCAACTAACTTACTCAATAAAATCCCTTACAGGCATGTTCAAGGCTGAAGGATCCCACACAATCCCTTGTGGCTTGTCTCTTAGGTGATTGGTATTTTTTAAAAGGTTTTTAAAGACTTATTATTTTTAATTACACACACACACACACACACACACACACACACACACACACACACGCGTGTGTGTGTGTGTACATGAGGACTGATGCCAGAGGATGCCAGAGATGTTGGATCCTCTGCAGCTGTGTCCCAGGTAGATGTGAAGATGCTCAGACTCAAACCCCCAGTCTTCGCAAGAGCACTATGCACTCTCAACCATTGAGCCACCTCTCCAGTCCCTCCTAGGTGACTCTCGATCCTGCCAAGTTAACAATTAATGCTGTTACAAGGTTCGTCACTGTTGAATACATCTGTCATAGGGTTTTACTGCTGTGAGCAGACACCATGACCAAGGCAATTCTTAGAAGAACGACATTTCACTGGGGCTGGTTACAGGTTCAGAGGTGAGAACACGGCAGCATCCAGGCAGGCCTGGTGTGGGAGGAGCTGAGAGTTCGACATCTTCATCTGAAGACTGCTAGGAAAACACTGACTTCCAGGCAGCTAGGACAGTTAAAGCCCATGCTCACAGTGACACACCCACTCCAACTTACTAATAGTGCCACTCCCTGGGCCAGGCCTATACAAACCATCCCAACATCATACATTCATTCTTCTCTTTATTTTTGGCATGGAATCTTGTGTAGTCCAGACTAGTCTCAAACTTAAGATTGTCCTCAGATTCCCTCGGGCTGGGATTATAGGTGTGAGCTACCAGACCCGGCATTACATTCCTGAATACCAGTCACTTCCTGTGGTATGAACGCATCACCTCCTTAAGAGTACTTTGTTAGTTTTCAAACTTTGAGGCTTTCAAACTAAAGCTGGGATGAACATCTACACAATTTATACACGCGAATGTGTGTGCACAGGAGGTCTTCATGTCTCGGGGTGGCTTGCTGGGTGATATGGGGAGTATCTTGCCTTCTGTAAGAGACGCCAAACATCTTCTGCAGGGCAGCTGTACTACTTTTCATTTACTGTCAGTGTTTGGGAGCCACATTCTTCTACGTATTGTCCCAGTTTTGACTTTAATTGTCCTCAGGTTTAAGGACAACTAAATATTTCTAAATACTTCAATTACTGTCAAAGAGAGTACTATATACTGTATTCTATAGTTTTGACTTCTGTTTTCTCAGTAGTGAGTGGTGTTGAATGATTTTTGGCCATTGTATTGTTTTTTGTGCTTTTTTGGTTGAAAATGCCCATTATGACCTGCACAGTTGATTGTATTAACCAGGGATTGGTTGGGACCAGCAGGAAGATCACTGTAAGCCTGAGGCTAGGCTGGTTGGTTAACCAAGGACATACACACACACACACACACACACACACACACACACACACACATATATATGGAGACCTTGGGCTAAGATATGTAAGACCCCGTCTTCCCTTCTCTGTGCACATGTGGACATTAACTCTCCAGTTGTTGGATTCTGCCTATCTTGATTTGTGTGTGGAGTCTGTTTTTGCCCAGAACTGACCAAGGACAATTCCCTCTTCTATTTTCTGTCCCAGACTCTAAGCTGGTACAAGTCTCTGAAATGTGGATATGAGACAAGATGAGTCTACTAGAAACAGAGAAGGCTTTGTTCTAGGGTGTAACCTTCCAGGCTCTGTGCCCTGGTACTGGAGGAAAGGAAGGATATAGAACAGTGGGTCTCAATGGTCCTAAGGCTTTGGCCCTTTATTTCAGTTCCCCATGCTGTGGTGAGCCCCCAACCAGAAAATTATTTCATTGATACTTCATAACTGTAATTTTGCTACTGTTATGAATTGCAATGTAAATCTCTCTTATACAGGATACCTGATTTACAACTCCTGTGAAAGGGTCACTTGACCCTTGAAAGGGGTTGAGATCCCCCAGGTTGGGAACTGCTGATGTAGTGGTACAGGAATTGGTAAAAGGACTCTTGAGAAAACAAAGAGTTCTTCTTTTATTTCACTAAGATCCTTCTACATAAACAGGCCACACTTTGTGGGTAATACAGAGGGCACAAGCACACACACGAGTGAGCACACACACACACACATACACACACACACACACACTGAAATAAAAGAGCCCAGACACCACAGAGTGGAGAAGAGCTTTCTCTGGTAGGCTCCATCTGGTCTCCTGACCCCCAGAAGCCATGATATACCACACGGACTGTGGTTGTTTTTGGTTTTGTACCATGTATGTACACATGTGGTGCATATATGTGAGTATACGTGTGTGTGTGTGTGTGTGTGTGTGTGCGCGCGCGCCTGTGGAATATACATATATACATGAAGAGACCAGAGCAGGATGCGAGTTAGATAACTTTCTCTTGCTCTCTGCCTCACTGTCTTGAGATAGGGTGTATTGCTAAGCCAGAAGCTTGTCCTTGTGTCTAGGCTGGCCAGCCAGTGAGCTCTCCAGATCCTCCTGTCTCTTACTCAATGAGTCATGTGCCCCGCTCTCAAACCACTGTATCTGAGAGTGTGGGAGGCCTGATTTGTTACAAAGCCAAAGTCACTGTAACCCTCAGCGAAAAGCCTTCTGCCCATCAGCAACCCCAGTTCTGGTTTCTCTCCTCGGAAGTTGTCACAGTAATTGACTTCTTAGGCAGGTTTTCAGAGAAAGTCACATATGTATATACCAGCGTGACACATGTGTTCTCTCTCTCTCTTGTTCTAACTTTCTTTCTCACTAAAAAGCTAAATAAAAGCATTATTACTGCTTGCTATGGTACCTTTAATCCTTGTGCTGAGGAGGTAGAAGTAGGCAGAGGCAGGCAGAGGCATGCAGAAGTAGAACCAGCCTGGGGCAGCCTGGTCTGTGTTGAGAGTTCCAGCCCGGCCATGTGTATAAGCCTGAATATCAGGGGACACGTGTAGATGTCAGAGGACTTTATGGAGTTGGTTCTCTTCTTCTTCCTTTAGGAGAGTCCTGGAATTGAAGTCTGTTCACTACTTTGTGACAAGTGCCTTTACCTGCCAAGCCACCTTGCCACCTCGGGTTTATTTTTAATCTACTTTTTCCCCTTGTAGAGAGAGTTTCTAGTCTTAAGCTCATGATTCTCCTGAGTGCTGAGATCCCATGTGTGCACCATTTTGCCTGTCTCTTTCATTTGCGTTCACGAATGACCATGTGTGACTCTCTGTACTTCCTCTTTCTGCTCTCACACTTCTTGGATAAAGGATCATTTCCCTGTGAAAAATTCACGTACTGATACTGACGGCTAACCGAAGAACCCCAGGAGACCTTCTCTGCTTTGTGCACTTAAATAGACTGACTTGTATGTTTCTTTTTGAGGTAGAGTTTATCTATGTAGTGTTGGCTGTCCTTGAACTGGAAATTCTCCTGCTTCAGCCTCCTCAGTGCTAAGATTACAGTGCATGCCTCGCCTTGCTTTTATTTTTAACGTTTAATTTATAATGAAAATTTATTTATAATTATTATTAATAGTAAATTGTATGGAGTTGGGCAAACATTACCATCAAAGTCTTATTGTAGATGTTTTTCATTAACCCCATTCCCAAATCCCTGCTCATGTAGCCTTTATCTTTTTTAATATAACTACCCTGTAGCTGTCTTCAGACACAGCAGAAGAGGGCATTGGATCCCATTAGAGATGGTTGTGAGCCACCATGTGGTTGCTGGGAATTGAACTCAGGACCTCTGGAAGAGCAGTCAGTGCTCTTAACCGCTGAGCCATCTCTCCAGCCCATGTAGTCTTTATCTTGAATCTCCATTCTCAGGCACACAATTGGCCTTCTCTCTGTGTAAGCGTAGGGGCGACTTGTGGGGGCCATTCTTTCCTTCCCAGCCCTTTTATCTGCTGGCCCAGACTGTACCCAAGTCCATAATTTTGCATCTTGGTACTCTAGAGATGATACAGGAGGATCAGGGATTCCAGGCCAGCCTTGACTTTATTAGCAAGTTCTAGGCCAGTCTAGGCTGCATGAGACCTTGTCTTAGAAGTGTCCTATTATTTTTTTATTTTCAGATACAGAAAAGGAGGCAAAAAGAGCTAAAAAAACTAAGGACTCATACATAGTGAGCCAAGACTTGAACCCTAGCAGATTTGTTTTACGTGTCTTATTAAAGTGTGTCTGCAATCCTAATTACAGATGTACTGTGCATTATTGAATAGATGTTATATTTCTCTTTATTAACATTGTTCTTAGCAGTTTGCTACCTGTAATATTTCCAGGGCCCAGAGCAAGAATATAAAGGAAGGCTCATAAACCACACGAGTAAATGTTTAGTGTCTAAAACAAGCAAATGTAGTATTAAATAAAATGGATTTTATCCTCCTACATACCATGTGCATAACACAAAATTTACAATGTGAAAAACTTTTTTTAAACAGGGTTTCACTATATAACCATTCTGTCCTAGAACTTAACTGTGCAAACAAGGCTGGCCTCAAACTCACAGAGATCCGTTTGCCCCAACCTCTCCAGAGCTGGAGTTAAAGGTGTATGCCGTCCCATTTGGTTTTTATATGAGATAACATTTTTTTGTTTTTAAATGAGTAAAAGTGTGTCAACTCCCACAGATGACTGCATTTACTGATCTACCCATGTCTGGACGTTTGGCTGATAGGCTGTGAATGTTTTGAAGAACTAGAAAAGAAAGCATACATGACTGATAAATTATTTTTGTTCTATACTTCATTAGCATACATTATTTACACATTAAGTATGGCATTTCTGTTCGCGTATGTAACATACTTACCCTTGTAGTGAGAACTTTGGTTTCTTTATAAAACACGGCAATAAGAATGTGCTTTCCTTTTAATCCCGGGACTGGGGGTGTGAGGCCGCCTCAGACTGTCTGCTGCAGCTGACTGATTTGCCTTGTGCTCCCTCTGTGATAGGATGTCATCAGTCCAGTACGTCTCAGATCTCGCACAGGTAACCACAGTTCAAGAGTGCTGGGACCATGTCATACCCTGAAGTAGGGGCTTTCAATACCCTGCCCCACCCTCGGGTTCTTACATTTCTTCTGTGATGGTCCCTAATCCTTGGAGGAGTGATATGGATGCTCCATTTAGCTGAGCATTCAACACTTCCCTATTCCAAGCACACCGTTATGAGCCTATGGCAGAATGAAAACGGTCCCCCTAGAGGCACACGTCTTTGAATAGTTGGTTCCTAGTGGGTGGAGTTGCTTGGGAAGGATGAGGAGGTGTGGTCTTGTTGGAGAAAGGTATGTTACTGGGTGCAGGCTCTGCTGTTTCAAAAAGACTCAGGATATTTTGCGTTAGGTCCCAGTTTCCTGCTTGTTATTGGGGATGTGAGCTCTCAGCTGCCGCTCTAGCTGCACGCTGCCTGCGCCCTCTGTTCTACAGTCATGCACTCTAACCCTCGGAGACTGTGAGCCCCAAATAAGCCCTTTCTTCTATAAGTTGCCTTCGTCGTTGCATCTTATCACGGCAATAAAACAGTAATTCATGTAGAGTCTCTGTAACCCACTGCAAAGTGGAGCTTTCTTACTACAGCAGGTCGTAGCACTGTCCCACGGACAAGGACACAGCTAATCAGGCAATGTGACAAGCATGGCGTGTGCGTTTAACAAAACATTAGCAAAAGCCGCCTTAACTAGTGTCTTAGTCACCCTTCTATTGCCATGAAAAGACACCGTGACCTAGGCAATTCTCATAAAAGAAAGCATTTAATTGGTTGCTTGCTTGCTTGCAGTTTCAGAGGGCTAGCCCCTTATCATCGTGTCAGAGAACACAGGCAGGCAGGCAGGCAGGCAGGCAGGCAGGCAAGGGGCTGGAGAAGTAGCTGAAAGCTTTACATCCTGATCTGTGGGTAGCAGGCAGGGGGTGAGACACTGGGCCTCGTGTGGGCTGTATATGTAATCTCAGTACTAGGAGGATGGAGGCAGGAAGATAGGAGTTCGAGACCAGACTTGGCTACATAGCAAATCAAGGTCAGCCTTGAGTATAGGAGACTCTGTCCTCCCAAACGACTCCGTGCCAAAAGACCTAGAAGGCAATAAAAAATGTAGGGTTCTTAACTTAAATTCCTATGAGCTGGTTCTGGTGGTGCAAGCCACACTTGTGTGGAAGCCACACTGTCAGCCACACTTGGAGCTGAGGCAGGAGAATTACAATTACATGGCTGGCCTGGGCTTGGTTGTGGGGTCTTCATCAGAGAAGACTGCTCAGATGTAGGTTCAAGCCAATAGAAAGTCTTTATTAGCTGACTGGTGGCTACACTCAGTGTTTGGGATCCCAGTAGCCCTGGGCTTTTCTCAGGGTGAGCTGTGAAGCCCAAAAACACATGTCCTGGGTTGACACACTTCAGTTAACAAGAACGGCTTGCCAGAAGGGGAACTACAGAAGCCAGAAAGGAAGGTTAGTACAGTTAGAGACTTTCCCAGAACTATATGGACTTTGATGGATTAGGCCTTTATTTTAGTTTTGGCTGGTGGTGCTGTCTTCATGCCTGTGTTACAGCCTGAATGGTACCTCCATCATGGAGTCAGTTGTGTTAAGGTCAGAGACCCTGTTACAGACTTAGAATCAGTTCAAGACCAGCCAGAGCAATTTAGCAAAGACCTATCTCAAAGTCTAAAAAGGAGCTGGGGTGGGAACTCAGCTTAGTGATGGGATACTTCCCAATCATGCGTGAGGCTTTGGGTTCGAGCCTCAGAATTGCCAAGAACAACAAATGAACGGGGCTCAACACAGAATGCTTTCCCTCCTCAGTACGTCTCAGATCCCTGTGCTTCTTACTGCCAGATGCTCGCTAGCACTCTCAGCAGTACAGCCCTGTCCGTTCTACGCCAGGTACCACATAAAAATTTTTCCTATATGCTAAAATTATTTTCATCTGTGATATTACCACTGTCTAGTACTCTAAAACCCAAGCAGCTATCGGGGTAGAGATGTCAAAAGAAATTATTAAAAAATGAAATATGCACTTTAACATTTTGTAGGTGTTAATATGATCAACCACTAATTTTATTCTAATAATTAATTCAACATTTTTTTTTGAGACAAAGTTTCACTCAGAAGTTATGAGTGGGCCTAGAACCCACTCTGTAGCCCAGGCCTGCCTTGAACTTTAGGTGATCCTCCTGCCTCAAGCTCGTGAGTGCTGAGCTTATAGATGGAAGCCACTAAGCTCAGCTTGCATGAACACTTGGCAATCTTAGCGTTCCGTCTCGTGGCCAATGTGAGGAATCTGTCTCAGTTTCTGTGTGTCATGCGCAGGTCAGGATGAACACAATATGTGAGAGGGATATGAACTATAAACTACAGCAAAAATGTTTCTCAGCTGTCCTAGACAACTGTTGGAAGACTGCTGATTCCTGATGCCTGAGTCATTGCTGCAGCCTGGGGAATTCCTGGGTTAGTTTCTGGAACCACAGAGCAGAAGCCAAGAAAATGAGGAAAACAGACCCTGGAACAGCTGGAGGGGTGGAGGGGCGTGAGAGGCAGGGCGGGAGCACGGGCGTTCTCGGGTAAATGCTTACATCGGTCCAACTGCAGCCGCACCGGTTTCTGCGCTGCTGGTACGCGCCCACAAAGCTCCGTCAGACTGCCATGCAGTTACTTGTTGTTTCCAGAACACGAGCAGGGAAGCTTTGCCCCAGAGCTTGTGTGTAGGGAGATTCCTTCCTCCACATTGCTGGCTCCTCCTCCCTGGGTTTAAGAGAGGTTATTTATCCCTTCAAACTGTGCGGCAAGGCAGCAAGCCAAAATCTGTGCCTGTGACTGTGTCTTTAGATGTAATATTCACCAATCCTCACCTGACTTCCATTTGGTTTGTATAACTGTTCCAAAACGGCCCCCTTCTGCAGTCCATGTTTAGCCTTGTCTTTAATGAAAATGCAAAATACCTGTTCTCTTTACAGTTACTTTACCTGTTTTGGAATTCATAATCTTTTTCTGATCCCCGTTGGGACAATCTGCTGCCTTTTTTGACTGGTACCTTTGCTTCTCTAACCCCAGTTACCTTTTTTGTGTCTGTGACAAAAACATCTGATGAAAACAATTTAAGGAAGAGTTTATTCCAGCTCCCACTTGGAGGTTCCAGCCCTGTATGGCCGGCGAGGTGAGGCACCGCAGAGGGACTGTGAGACACCTGGTCGGTCATGCTGTATCAGGAAGCAGAGAGCTGGTACTCTGCCCACTTTCTCCTTTTTCTCAGTTCAGGACATTAGGCCATGAAATGATGCTGCCCCTATCCAGTGTGGGGCTTCCTCCTCAGCTAAACCTCTCTGGAAACATCTTTACAGAACACCCAGAAGAAGGTCACCTAGGTGATTCTAAACCCTACTACTATAGCAGTGAAGATTGTATGCTGTGGCCACTCACACCATATTCCTCTTCCCTTCAATCAAAGCTCAGGTAAAGATGTTAGGTCACCGGGCAAGGAGTCAGAATGTATACCAGCCACGCAGAATGAAAGGTTTACTCATTATGGTACTCCGAGGGAATGCATGATTTCATGCAACCTTCCTTTTTAGCCTTAGACCATTCATTCCCTCTGTCCATCAGCCTCAGCCCCACTGCCCAAGACCTCAGAGTCTATCCCCAGGGCCAGTTGAAGGTGCTGGTGTTTTGCAGGTGACCTTGTTTGCACAGTCCAACAGCATGGTATGAAAGTCTTTGGCATAAGCAGCCTGGGCTTTAACAATGGCCAGTTAACGTGGGTAAGACAGGCCGTCAGGCTGCACAGCTTCTGGCCTGATGGCTGTGGGTCCCAGTTTTGGAAGTACTTGGCCCGATCACAGCTTTGTGAAAAGTATTTGTGGGCTGAGCTCCCGCCGGTCCCAGCTGACAGAATCTCTCCAGGCCCTTGTTAAGTGCTCTATGGCTCTGTCCTTGCTCCTTTGTGCCCTGCCAGCATCATTGTTCTGAATCACAGTCTGGACAGCAGCCTTTTCCACGGTTTGTAGAAGCCTTCAGCTGAGGGATAAAGACCTCACAGCATTGCACAGGGTACAAGACTTGCTACTGCTGTGTCCACTGCTGCTGCAGCAGGAGCCCTCACTAGTCAGGTCCCATCTGTTTCTTCAGTGGTTGCTGGGCACCTGGACCACTGGTGGGAACTGATTCTCACAAAGCAATGGCTGAGGAAGTGTGAAGTCTGGTGCTGGCCGTATTCCTGGGATGGAGCACACACCCTTTTCTAATGAAAACCTAGATTTGTTCACCTGGAATAACATGTGATCAAGATTCCTGGGTCCAAGTGTTGACATTACTTGCCAGCCCTGGGTACATGGACACTTCACGTCTTTGAGTGTCCAGTCTCCTCACCTAATAAATGAAGGAATGAACTGGATTGGTGGGATGATGCATTTGAAGGTGTAGAGAGCATCTCTTGTATACTGTGTGGAAGCATTGCCTGTCAATAAAAAGCTGTTGGCCTATTAGCTGAGGCAGGAAATAGGAGGTGGGAGTTCTGGCAGGGAGAGAGGATTCTGGGAGAGAGTAAGGCCTGGGAGATTTGCCCCAAACTCTGAGGAAAACAGTTGCCTAAACCAGAGGAAAGGTAACCAATCACGTAGTGGGACTTAGAACAGAATAGACAGGATAGCTGAAGTTATGACCCAGTAGGAATGAGCCAAGGCTCATAGGCACTTGGCCATGTATAAGAAGTCTCAGAATCATTATTTTGGGGAACTTGGGTGTGGGTGGAAAAGCCTGTGGTTACAGAATGTATTAAAAAAGATTTTGTTTATTTTAAAGATTTATTATTTATTGTATTTTGTTTTTTTATTATGTCTGTGTGTATATGCCTGAGGAAGCCAGAAGAGAAGAGTACATTGGTCCTTTGCAAGGGCAGCCAGCACTCTGAACCAGTGAGATATCCCTTCCTTCAGTCTTTATTTTAATTTTTTTTAATTTGTGTGTGTGTGTGTGTGTGTGTGTGTGTGTGTGTGAGAGAGAGAGAGAGAGAGAGAGAGAGAGAGAGAGAGAGAGAGAGAGAGAGAGAGAGAGATTATTCCATGTGCATGTGTACTGCCTACGAAGAAAAAGTTGTCTGATCCCTGGAACTGGAGTTAGAGGTGGTCGTGAGCCGCCTTGGGGGTTTTGGGAACTAAATTCTGGTCCTCTGGAAGGGCAGTACATTCTTCTAACTGCTGAGCCATCTCTCCAGCCCCACTGAATGCATTTCCCGCCCCCAGGGAGGTATGAGGGGGACCACTGGACCTCCATTCTGTAAAGAAAGCAGCCTGAGAAAGGCCAGTAACAGAGGCTTTGGCTGCAGAGCCTGGAGCTCTTGACTCCCTGCCAGTCACCAGGCTGACAAGTCTCAGGCCTCCTGGGGGAGGAGTGAAGGGGAATAAACCCTGAGGATGGCCCCTTTTAAAAAAAAGACAGCCTGTTTCTGTCAGGGGGATTAAGCAAAGTCCTAGACATCACTTCAAATAGAAAGGGATCCAGTCACATGTTTGGTTCATCTCATCTGTTGGAGTAGGCACTGGGCCTTCTCAGAGACAGAAAGGAAGTTGTCAGGAGCTGGGGAGAAGGCTCAGTGGGCGAAGTGATTGTGGAGGGTCTTAGTTGGGTTTTCTAATGCTGTGGTAAAGCTTTATAGAGCACCATGGGGGAGGAAAGGGTTTGTTTTATTTTATAGCATGTGGTCCATCACAGGAACATCAGGGCAAAAACCTGGTAGGAACTGATACAGGGGCCATGGAGGTTTGTTCCTCCTGATTTGTTCATCCTGCTTTTCTATACAACCCAGGACCACCAGCCCAGGGACGGTACCACCCACAGTGAACTGGGCCCTTGCACGTCAATCATCAATCAAGACAGAAATCTAAAGACTTACCTCAGTTCAATTTATTGGGGGCATTTTCTCAACCGAAGTTCCTTCTTTCTGAATGATTCTAGCTTGTGTCAAGTTGACAAAAAACAACAAAAGATAACGAGCTTGCACATGGTGTAGGCTTGAGGACTTGCGTTCAGATCTCTAGAATCCACATAAAAAAGTTAGGTGTGGTGGTGGGCACCGGTAACCTCCATGAAGGGAGGGGATGGCAGGGTCCGGAGAGCTTGCTGACTGGTCAGTCTTGCTAAATTGTCAAGCTTCGGGATCAATAGGAGAACTTGTCCAAGCAAGCAAGCAAGCAAACAAACAAACGAATGGATGAATGGATGAGCCAGACAGCAGTGGGCTAAGGACTAGCTGCCAATCTTGGTGACCCAAGTTTGTTCCCTAGGACTCATATAGTGGAAGGGGAGAACTGATTTCTAAAAGTTGTCTTCTGACCTCCACAATTACACAGTGTGTGTGTGTGTGTGTGTGTGTGTGTGTGTGTGTGTGTGTGTGTGTGTGTGTGTGTGGAGTGGGGTAGGAAGAGGAAAGAGAGAGAGATGAAGGGAGAAGGACAGACAGAGAGACAGACAGACAGAGAGAGAAAGGAGAGGAGGTAGAGACAGAGGGAGAGATACACACACACACACACACACACACACACAGAGAGAGAGAGAGAGAGAGAGAGAGAGAGAGAGAGAGAGAGAGAGAGAGAGAGAGAGAGAGAGATTGGATCTGGATCTGACTCTGGCAAGTTTGATATCTCCTCCAGACATATAGAATTTACAAGCCTTAGTCACTTGTCACATGCGTCTATCCTGGGTGATTTAATATAAAGTGGTTGAGGGAGGATTACAGCCTAAACATGGGGTTCTCCAGATGTGGGACGCTGACTCAGGCTCCTTGAAGTTAGGGCCTATGTATGGCACACTGGATTTTCCAGACAGATTAAAAGTATGTTTATCCAGGACTCCCCTGCCTCCTGAAAGAAGAAGGAAGCAGAATGGGGTAGAAAGATGCCCAAGTGTGATGCCAACTCCTGTTTAATGACAGCCTCTGTTCCTCTGACACCCCATGGGGCTGTGGCACTGGAATCCTATCTAGATGGGCTGCAATGGCTCTGGGAAGGGCCAGGCAAGTTCTGTCTGGATCGTGACTCTGCCCACAGGGTCCGTCCCAGAGGACCCTGGAGACTGTCTGAGAGTGGAACTGGACTCTGGCCAGAGTTTTACCCAGCCTCCCCGGCCCATCTGCCCTTCAGCTTGTGTGTACAGGCACCTTCATGCCTGTGTTTCTCTATGTCAAGGCTGGAAGACAGCTTCCTGTCATCCCTCAGGTGCCATCTATTTCCTTTGAGACACCATCTCTCATCGGCCTGCCGCTCGCTGAACTGGCTACACTGACCAGCTAGGGAGCCACAGAGATCCTTCTGCCTCTGCCTCCCCAGTGCTGGGATTTTGGAATGGGCTACCGTGCCAGCTCTTTATGTGGGTTCTGGAGATCTACTTAAGTCCAGTACTTGTGCTGACAAGCACTTTACCAACTGAACTAGCTCTATAGACTCCTGCTCCTTCTTTCTCCTTCCCCCCTTTTAGATTTTAAATTTCCTGTGTAAGAGTATTTTACTTGCATGTAGATATGTGCACCACATGTGTGCCCAGTGCCTGAGGAGGTCAAAGGAGGGCATTGGTTCTTCTGGAACTGGAGTTAAAGATGGTTGTGAGCCACCACGTAAGTGCTGGGAATCGAACCCTGGATCCTCTTCAGGATCAACAAACGCTCGTAGCTGTCTCTCCAACCTACTACCCTCTCTCTCTGAGTCTGCTTTCTGTGTGAGTCCATTCTGCTCTACATTGGGCACAACCTGCATGGGCCTTGCCCTATGTCCTAATTTCACTTTTGATACTGTGATGAAATACCCTGATCAGAAGACAGAACAAAACAAGAATTTAGGGAGGAAAGGATTTACTTTAGCTCACGGTTTCCGGTTAAAGACCATCCAGGCAGGGAAGTCACAGAGGCAGGAACGTGAAACATCTGGGCACAGCAAGTGCACTGTTGGGAGCAGAGAGTGACAGGTTCGTGCGTGCTAATGGTCAGCTTTGTGTCTCCTCCTTGACAGTCTGGGTCCCCAACCAAGGAACGGTTTTGCCGACTTTCATGCTGGGTCTGCTGGCACCAGTTAATGTAATTAAGAAAACCTTTCCCCCGGGGAATGGACACAGGCTCCCACCTCTAACCCAGTTATGTGCAATAGATACCTGCTGCAGAGGTTGAAGATCAGGTTTTTCTTAATCAGTGTAGTCTCACTGGGTGTATCAACCGTATTCCAGGGAAGCCCCCAAATGGCCAACGCAAAATGAACGCAATGGTGTTTTTCAGACTCTGTTTCATATGATGTTGTTTTGGCTTTTTTTTTTTTTTTTATTGGGTGAAAGGTGAATTATAGAAAAGGCTCCAGTAGACTGAGAGGCTGTGGATAGGAAGGTTAATTTAATGGAGGACACCTATGGCAGCTTCTGTGAGAAGACCCATGCACCAGGCTGGCTGGTGTCTCTTGCTCCTGACTGCAGGGGAGCTGACCGCAGATGGACTTGTCCATCCCCAAATCGCTCCCCTTTCCGCCCTCTAACACCTCAAGAACACTGTGCCTTGTGCAGAGTCTCACGTCACAGAGAGGCTGTGGTCCTTCAGTTCTGCTTCCCTCTGCTTCCATAGCGCCTCCAGCAACCTCTGTTTAACACCGGGCTTTTGCCTGATCATTTTGATTTTCATTTTTTGTAAGCTTTTGTTTCTTGGGTTCTCAACCTATTGGTTGTGACCCCTTTCACCAGGGTCTTTTAAGAGCATCAGAAAGCACAGATATTTAAAGTATAATTCATAACAGAAGCAAAATTACAGTTACGAAGTAGGAATGAAAATAATTTTATGGTGTGTGTGTGTGTGTGTGTGTGTGTGTGTGTGTGTGTTTGTGTGTGTGTGTGTGTGAGACCACAACATGAGGAACTGTATTAAAGGGCCACAGAGTTAAGAAGGCTGAGCTAGACAAAGCCCATTGAGACTCTCTCAAAGTAATTGTAGATTGAAATTAAAACAAACACCACACCATGTTTTGTGTTTATATCATTTGTTAATGATCTGAGTATGTGATTCTCAAACTATGGATCTGGTAAGCATGGCCTTCAAAAGGTGGGTGACACACCCAGCTTTTGGTGTGTCCTGTATCCCTTTAAAGATAATGCAAGTTGATAGTAAGAAGAGGGAAGTAGGGGGATCTAAGTTTGGGGCCAGCCTGGTCTACATAGTGAGTTCTAGAATAGCCAGGGCTATTGACAGAAACCCTGTCTCAAAAGAAAAGAAGGTGTGTGGGGAAGCAACTGAACAAAAGGTATCAGGAAGATAAGGTGTGTTTATGTATCCTCTGTGGGTCAACTTGAAAAAGCAGAGTGGTTTTCTTGACCTCTCATTTCTGGGAGGCAATAGGTGATTTGCTTTGTAGAGATGGTGCTTTTCCTGGAGTCCATCTTGGAGGGAGGCCTCCTCTTGGGCTGGAATTATGGGACACAAGAAGATTCCTCAGAGGCCATAGCAAGAAGGAAAGCATGTGAATGACAGAGCATCTTTTGACTCCCAGACCGACATAAGGGTTCTGGGCTGTGTCTGGGCTAAGGCTATGTATGGTCTATGGGATCAGGCCCCATCAGAGCATTATTCATGAAACAGACAAAAGGGATCCACTACTCAAGAAAGGACTTCAGACAAGGAAGGAGGAAAATGAGAAGCTGAGAAGGTCTCTTTCCCCCTACTGGCCCAGACATAACTGTATCAGCTGCAAGATGCCAGGGCGCTGTTCCAAAGGCTGGTGGGTCTCAGAGGCCAGGTGGTGGCCACAGGCATCCAGCCAGCGCAACGCACCGCATACTTCACGGGATTCCAGACTGGGGAGCAGCTGCAGCGCTGACAAACAGGCAATAGAACCGTAATCCTCAGGCTTTCCGCCAAGCCCAGTGACGTCACTTCCTCATTCCGGGAGGTGTTCTTTGTGACCCTCTAGGATGTAGGATGTGGGACCCACCTGCTGCTGCTCTCCTCTGTTGCAGTCACTGAGCCTAACTTGCAACTGTCTCCCCTCCCCTTTCTCCTTTCCTTTTTTCTTCTCTATTCTTCTCCCTCTCTCTTTTGTCTCCACTTTCTTTCCTTTCCCCTTTCCTATCTCTTTCTCCTCCCCACCCCACCCCAGCCCCCTCACCACATATCTGTACACAGGAGTCAATATTTCCTTAGGCCATGTTGCTATTGTGCAATTTGGAGGTCAAAAGGCACACACACTCTTTAAATAGTGCAAAGTGCCATACGAAAGATCTTGATGTTCCTATTGGTTGTTGACAAGCTTTTGTTTTCACTAGTTTGAGAGGTGAAATGCATCCAGTGGTTTTTAGTTTACTTTTAAGTGTTCATAGTTGGACATGGAGGTACATGGTGGTGGTCCTAGGTCTTGGGAATTTGAGGGAAGATTACGACTGTGAGGTTAGCCGGGCCCCACAATGAGTTATGGGCCAGTCTGTGCTACATAGTCAAACCCTGTCTGAAAATAATATTTACAGAGAGAGAGAAAGAAAGAAAGAGAGAGGGAGAGGTGGACGGGGAAGGGGGGCGGGGGAGGGAAAGGTGGAAGAGGAGGGAGAAGGAGAGAAAAACAAAATCTTCTGTAGTCTAGTCTAGTCATGTCCTAAAACTGGCCATGTAGCAGAGTGTGGGTTCTGATCCTCTTGACTACCTCCCATGTGCCTGGCTTTTTGTTTTGGAGATAATAATTCTCTATGTAGACCATGCTGGCCTTGAACTCACAGAGACTCACCTGCCTCTGCCTCCTGAGTGTTGGGATTAAGGGCACGTACCACCAGGCCTGGCTTTAATTTTAATTTTTTTTTTCAGTTAGGGTTTCATGTAGTCCTAACTGGCTTTTATTAACTTATTATTTAAAAATGTATTTATGCTGTGTATATGTGCGTGTGTGTGTGTGGGGCAAGTTCATACCATCATATGTGTGTGTGTCTGTGTGTCTCTGTGTGTGTCTGTGTGTCTCTGTGTGTGTGTCAGAGTGGGATCAGACTCAGGTTATCATCTTTGGTGGCAAGTGCTGTGATTTTACCAAGGAGCCATCTCACTGGCCCTAGCTTTTATCTTTCAATTGCGTAAATATCTATAACAAAAACTGGAGTGTTTTGGTCACTGTTATGTATACTGTCCAATTTGGGCACGTTAAGCACACCTGCATTTGAAATCACACATGAAATCACACACACACACACACACACACACAGACAGACACACACACACACACACACACACACACACACACACACACACACACACCACACCTTTTGTTTGGGTCAGCCTCACTCCTGCAGCCCAGGCTGGCCCGGATTGCTATCCTGCTCGCTCAGCCTCCTGAGTGCTGTGCGTGGGCAGGTGTGCACCACCACAGTCTGCTATCTCTGAGCTTTATGACATCCTGACATCCCCATTCCTGCACTGGGGGCGAATGCTCTGCTGCTCATTTTGCAGATGACCAAGGCAAAGTTCAGAGCGTTACGTGACTTGCCTGAGGCTGCAGGGCTAAAGAGACGAGAGGGGACCAGTTCTGACCCTTCTTAGACTAGAGTTCTTTTTTGTCACGCACAGGCTAAAGGGGAAACTGCCTGAGATAGGACACTCTGCAGGGCAGGGCTGGAAAAGCCCAAAGATCAAAAAGTTTCCGGAATCAGGGAAAAGTTTGTAGGGAGAAGATCTGGAAGTTAGTGCTTTTGTTTGTTTTTGATTTACTTATTTAGAGACAGGATCTCTGTATGTAGCTCTGGCTGCCCTGGAACTCACGATGTAGACCTGACTGGCCTCCGACTCACAGATCTGCCTACCTTAGCCTCCCAAGGGCTTGGATTAAAGCGTTCACCTTCACAGCCAGGCTATTTTGTTTTTAAATTATCATTTTATTCCATTGACAGTTTCCCACATTGTGTTGCATCCCCGAAAGCCTTGTTTTCCTGCTCTCATTCTTTATTTTTATTGGCTATTTTATTTATTTGCCTTTCTTTTTTTTTTTTTTTAAAGATTTATTTATTCATTTATTTATATAAGTTGTAGCTTTCAGACACACCAGAAGAGGGCATCAGATCTCTTTACAGATGGTTGTGAGCCACCATGTGGTTGCTGGGAATCCCCTCTGAAGAGCAGTCGGTTTAACCCTGAGCCATCTCTCCAGCAAAAATGCCCCCTGACCGGTCCCCACCAAACCCCCTATCCCATTCCCCCCTCCTCCTGCTTATATGAGGATGCTTCCCTACCCACCCACCCATTCCCTCCTGCCTCCCCACCCTGGCATTCCCTTACACTGGGGCATTGAGCCTCCACCGGACCAAGGACCTCTGCTCCCATTGATACCGTCCTCTGCTACATAAGCGGCTGGAGCCATGGGTCCCCTCCATGTGTACTCTTTGGCTGGTGGTTTAGTCCCTGGGAGCTCTGGGAGGGGGGTCTGGTTGGTTGATGTTGTTGTTCTTCCTATGGGGTTGCAAACCCCTTCAGCTCCTTCAGTCCTTTCTCTAACTCCTCATTGGGTCCCTGCGCTCAGTCTGATGGTTGACTGTGAGCATCTGCCTCTGTATTGGTCGGACTCTGGCACCTGTTCTCTTCCTCTTCCCAGCCACTGCCCCCTTTCCTCTTTCAGTCTTTGGGCAGGTCTTGTGCTAGTGACCATGTCTATTGCGTGTCTGTGATTGACACAGCCGTGCCATTGCTAGGGAACAGCTTTTCAGAACACTGCCCTCCATTCTTCAGCTCTATGATCTTCCCACCCCATCTCTCTCCACATGCCCCGGGTGTTAGAGGTGGGCACAGAGATGTGCTGGTCAGGGCGTGTGCTCTGCAGTCATTTATTCTCAGCACTTTGACAGGAGTCTGCATTAGCAGTAGCCCTCTGCACAAAGAGCTTCTCCAAGCCAGGCTGGGCACAGCACTAAGCTATGGGAGAAATGTAAATGCTTTGGAGGGCAGTCATTGCTCGGAGCATGGGGAAACGGAAGGACCTTTGAGATGCTTGTGCAACTGGAGACTTACGTGTTTTCACATCTTAATCACTGTGACTGCAGCGTGGTGGCCAGAGGGTGTGATCGGCAGATCTGTCTGTCTGGGAGCTAGTTCCCGGAAGTTTCTACTTCGTTCTCTCCCCCAGTGTTCAGTCAACCATGGAATAGGATGGGTGTGGCTTCTGCAATGTGTCATCGTTTCTCCTCTACCTCTGCCAGAGCCTCACCAGGTCCCCCAAGTCTCGCTTAATTCATGTCACCACTTCCACTTTCGACTTTTCCTCCCTCTGACTTCCTCTCTGGCCTGCAGTCCAGTGAGCTGAGCAAAGCATGCATTGGCTGTACAAACCTCTCCTGGGCTCTGCAGGACCTTTGTTTGCTTCCTTACTGCTGCAGCTCTGGAGCCCTCCCCTCTGGCTTCAATGTCTCTCTGTCTCTCTGTTTCTCTGTCTCTCTGTCTGCCTCTCTGTCTGTCTGTGTTTCTGTTTCTTCGTCTCTGTCTCTCTGTCTCTCTGTCTTTCTCTCTGTCTGTCTCTGTCTCTGTCTCTCTGTCTCTCATCCTTATGGCCTTGATTCAGTTCTGTGACCACACTCCTTCTCTCAGACCTCCAGGTCTTTGCTAAGCTGCTCTTAAGTAAACTCTTCTGAAGTTTAGTTTTGTTTGGACAGTTCCAGCGGAGTTGGACTAGAAGGATGGACTTGGCACACTCATTATTTATCTGTTAGCCTCTGGATCCCAATTGCTTGGTTGAGCTCTAAAATGACCAGGAAAGGTTTAATTTAATATAGTTTATTATTAATTCATTAAGTGTGTATGTATGTATGTGTGTGTTCTAATGTCAGAGTAGAGGCACACATGTGTCATAGAACACATGTGGAGGTTGGAGGACAACTTTAGGTGCTGGTCCTTACCTTCCATGCGTTTGAAGTATGGTCTTGTGTTTTCTGCCATGGACACGGGGCTAGCTAATCCAAGAGCTTCCTGGCATTCTTCTGTCTCTACCTCACATCTTGTTGTAGGAGAATTGGGATTATAGATACACGCTACTGTGTCCAGCTTTATGTGGGTCCTGGGGACTTGAACTCAGATCCTTACCCTTATACAGCAAGCATTTTACCCACGGTGCTAACGCCTCAACCCTAATGTGGATTTCAGATTGTTAGGGTTTGGTCACATTTTCCAGAGATTCTGAGTTAACTAACCAGGGAAAGGGGGTTTTGAGAGCTCCCCCCCTAGGTATGTTCAGAAATAGTGAGATGACCAGGAAGCTCTCTGGAGCCAAGAGATATACCTGATACAGAAGCACCCAGGTATTTAGCAAGAGTGACAAAGAAATGAGTGGAGAAGCTTCTAGTACCCAAAGGACAAAACAACAACAACAACAACACCAACAACAACACCAACAAACAACAAAACCAAAAAAAAAAAAAAAAAAAACCAACAAAACCTAGTATATATTAAGCATGCATGGAATACTAAGATAAACACTCTCTTTTTTTAAATTGGATATTTTTTATTTACATTTCAAATGTTATTCCCTTTCCCAATTTCCTGATCATAAGTCCCCTATCCTATTCCCCTCCCCCTTCTTCCATAAGGCTGGTCCCCCTGCCAAACCACCCTAAGGTAAGCATTCTTAGATGGGCAATAAGATAGTCACGGATAGTAAAACTCATCCATTAGTGTTGAAGAGATGACTTAATGGTAAGAGTGAACTTCTATTCCAGAGGACCTGGGTTCAGTTCCAGCCCCCACCCTGGTCGGCTCACACCTACCTACAACTCCAGCTCCGAAGGAACCTTCTCTGGTACTTTCTCACTCAAGTACTTCTCCTTCATCTTGCGTCCACCTTTCCCCTGGAACAGTGGTTCTCAGCCTTCCTAATGCTGTGACCCTTTAACAAAGTTCCTCATGTCATGGTGACCCCAGCCAGAAAATTATTTTCATTGGTACTTCATAACTGTAACTTTACCACCACCACCATGGATTGTATTGTATGTGCTTTCTGATGGTCTTGGGTCACCCCGTGAGTATCACTACTCTGGGGACAAATAACAAGGGGTTGGCACTCTTGTCCTGCTAACCCAAGGACATTACGAGTCTTTTTTAAAGCATTGATTGTGTGTGGGATGGGGTAGGGTGACGGGCGAGAGGTGTACTTGCCACTTTGAACCTGCGGAGGTCAGAGAACAGCTTGTTGGAGTTGGGTCTCTCTGCTGTGTGGATTCCTGGGATTAAACTCAGGTCGTCAGGTTTGGTAATAAGGCCCTTGGCCCACTGCTGAGAAGGCTCTCTCAACAGGTCTGAGAACGGTCTTTGTTTATCGGCTTTGGTGTTTGAGACAGTGTCTTACTGTGTAGTCTAGGCTGGCCTGGATCTAACTCCCCATACAGTCCAGGGTAATCTCCAAGTCACTGTCCTCTTCCCTCAGTCTCTAGAGTGCACAGCCGTGCTTAGCTTATGAAAATAATTTTGACTTTACTGCTTTCCCGGAACAGGTTTGGGGAATCCTGGCAGGTCCCAGGGCCGTACACTGAGAATGACTATGATGTTCTGTGTGTCTACCTCCTCTTAGTTCCTGAAGAGGGCAGAGGGTGAGTCTGAAAACTGGGCTACATGCTTTACTTGCACGTTGGAGAGGAAGATCGTGAGTAGGTTATGGGGAAGGGGAGAGCGTGTTGAGACCCAGAATGAAAGTTCTGGACTCTGGTCTCCGGTTCGGTGCAGTGATAAGGATCCAATTCTGCAGGCCCACATGCCTGTGAGCTTGTTTGGGTCAGTCGTTAGAGAGCCCCGTCCTGCTTCAGGCATTACAGGATCCCCCTGAGCATTTGGTCGGTTGTATCTACCTTTTCATTATCAATATTCAAACAGGGGCTGGGGATGTAGCTCAGTTGATAGAGCGCTTGCTTAGCATGCATGAAGCCTTGGGTTCTCCCCAGCAAGTCATAAAATGGAAGTGGTGGCACAGGCTTGTAATCTAAGCACTTTAGGGATACAGAAGGGAGAGTCAGGTTTCGGGTCACCCTCAGCTGAATGTTTGAGGCTATTCTAGGATTACAGAGATGAAGTCATAAACAGCAAACGACCCCAACACCCCTACAAGGACAGACCCCTTGACTACTCTTTGCTTTTCCAGCCTGCTAGCTTTTCTTTTAATCTTTCTTCTTTCTGGAAAGTTCTTCCCCATTTATCCACATGCATGGTCCCTTACTTCCATCCAGTCTTGACTCAGATGTCTCTTGATGTGCCCATTGCTGATCAAATTCATCCTTCTTGTCTATTTTTCTTGTTTTCTCTGCAGCACTTAATCTGATCTGCTCAAAACTATTTTTTTTTTTTTTTGGTTCTTTTTTTCGGAGCTGGGGACCGAACCCAGTGCCTTGCGCTTCCTAGGCAAGCGCTCTACCACTGTGCTAAATCCCCAACCCCTCAAAACTATTCTTGCTGCCTTCCCATCCCATTCATGTGATCTCGAATGGGTTCCTGTCCATTGCATTTGCAGCTGTATTCTCAGTGTCTGGCAGTGATGGGTGCTCAATGAACATTGATGGAATGAAAAGGGCAACCCGAGGCAAGTTTGCTCGGTATAACTGTGGCTGGACTGCTGAAGTGTCATTTCGGAAAAGCATGGATGCCATAGTTTCTGGGATGCAAGGAGCCAAGGGCTACATATGCCCCAGTGGAACTTAGTTTTTGTTTTGTGCACTATACAGGTATCTTACAAATCTAAGATTCGAGGGTATGGTTTCCTGTGTCTCAGTCAGCCATAGGCTGGTCTTTCTCCTTTGAGGCTGTTGCAACAAGGTTTAGAAGGGAAATGTTTTCAGTTTTGTTCTCTTTTAACTCATAATACTGAGGTTCACAGCTTTTGTTCATAACACGTGGGGACTGGAGTTACGTGAAGTGGGCTAGTGGAGTGTTTTCCTGGAGCCAGACTGTACTGCAGCTGAGGATCCCGGTCTGACGGCAGCAGAGGCAGACACACCTGTTCAGTCAGTGTTCTGGTCTGGGCTGGGGCTTGGCACCAGGCAGAGGCCAGATAAGAACTGCAGATTGGAGGCCCAGAGGCTCCTGGCTGCGTGGCTGAGGCTGTGCCTGGTAGAGCAGTATCTCTAGCCCTCGGGGATGGCGGCTGTGCTCAGGGAGTGAGGCAGGTGTTCTGCATGTCAGAACAGAGCTGCGGGTGTTGAAGGAGCCTGTTCCGTAATGCTCTTTCCTTTATTCTTCTCCTCCTCTTCGTCCTTGACGCCCCCTTCCCCAGTCTCAGGGATCACAGGTTGGCTTCAAACTCACTGACTATCAGAGAATGACTAAGAATGTTTGGTCCTCTGGTCACAGCCTCCCCTGCACGGGCATTACAGCAGTGTGCCACCCCACCCTGTTTTCTGCATTGGAGGGTGTGGGGTATAAAATCAGGGCTTTGTGCACACCAGGCACTCTACCAGCCCCTTCCAATGTTTTTGAGACAGTGTCTCTTGTAGCCTAGACTGGCTACAAACTTGCTATGTACCTGAGGTTGGCTAATCTTGAGATTGTCACTATGCTTGGCAATAAAGTTTATTTACTAAAATGTAACTTCTGAACTTTTATGCACATAGCAACTTTTTATTTCCTCCCCTAGACAGGGTCTTTCTGTGTAACAGCCCTGGCTGTCCTGGAAATGCACTATGTAGACCAGGCTAGTCTCAAAGTCACAGAGATCTGCCATCTTGGCATAGATAATTTTAACATATGAATACAGAAATGAGTAAGATATAACTTTAGGTGGCTTGGAGACACGGGTCAGCAGTTACAAGTCACTGCCTGTAACTCCAAGTCCACGGGTTCTGATACCCTCCTTCTTCTGACCTCTGTGGGCACTGAAATCACTCACTCACACATACATTTATATATATATGTATATATTTTACATAATTACATGCATATATAACACACACACATATATTCTAGGTGCAACAATCAGAAAAGCTTGTGTCCTTTGTAAACCTAGGCTGGGGACAGCTGGTACCCCAAGGCTTCACTGATGTCAGTGTGGTGTTCCTTGGGAGATCTCCTGGGTCAGGAAGGGTTGCTGAGTCTTGTTAGATCCAGGCTCAGCTACAGCTCTTGCTTCATTACCCAGGAAGGCCCTGAATTTCTGGGCTTGAGTGATCCACCTGCCTCTGCTTCCTGACTAGCTGAGACTACAGATGTGTGTCACGTGGCTTGACTTAATAGGACATTAATTGCAAGGAGACAATGAATTTTGAGCGTAGACTCATGCATGGTAAGGCCTTATGGTGGTTCTTTAAAACCTGTGGTGAGGTAGTTCAATGGGCAGAGGTTCCCGATGCCAAACCTGACAGCCTCACTTCCATCTCGGGGATCCACAGGGAGGAATGAGAGATTTGACCCTGGAAAGTTGTTTTCTGACCTCCATACATGTTCCTTGCCCCCAGCATCATAACAAACAAACAAACAGGCAAATAAGTAAGTAAAATGTAATAGACCCAGGTCTTGGGCCACTTAATGGCAACTTTAGAGAGAGGCCTGTGGGTCTTTGAAAGCCTCAGTTTGTCCCCTGCACACAGCCATTGTTGCTGAGTCCCTTGTCCTCTCTGCTGCTCCTTGAGTGGGAGGAGGACAGCTTTTATTCCAGGATGTTGTCCAGTTGGTCTCGTCTGGACTTGACTGTGTCTCCTTCCTCCGCTCTGACTTCCAGCCACACTTAGACCACTTGTTTATTCCCTCAGAAGGCCCTTTCTCCAGCTGGCTTCTACACATCTGATTTCCCAACAACCCCCTGCCACCATTTCTCCTTATCCCCGTCTGATGGTTCTTCTTCGGTCTTCTGGTATGTCAGTCAGATGACCTTGGGACCAAGGCTAGATCTCTTCCCTC
The DNA here is from genome assembly GCF_011064425.1 of Rattus rattus. NCBI lineage: Eukaryota > Metazoa > Chordata > Mammalia > Rodentia > Muridae > Rattus > Rattus rattus. The sequence goes on from NC_046159.1 coordinate 73,430,867, forward strand.
CCATTTGGCATTGATTCAGTCCTGGGGACAGCTCAGCCTTATGACTTTAAATAACATCTAAATAGTAGCAATCCTGCTTTTAATCTCCGGCCCTGGCCTCTCCCAAACTCCGGGCTTTTTTTTTTTTTTTAAATTGATACAGTGTTTCTCTGTGTAGCCCTGACTGTCCTGGAACTTGCTCTTTAGTCCAGGCTAACCTCAAACTGAGAGATCTGCCTACTTCTGCCTCCCTAGTGTTGGGATCAACGGTGTGCATCCTCACCTCCCAGCTCAGGCTCTGGTTTTAAAAAGATTTATTTTTATTAACTCTGTCTCTGTCTGTCTGTCTGTCTGTCTGTCTGTCTGTCTGTCTCTCTCTCTGTGTGTGTGTGTGTGTGTGTGTGTGTGTGTGTGTGTGTGTGTTATCTGTAGAGGCAGTGGCGGGTATGAGACCCCTGGGTTGTAGCTGCTGTGAGATGCTCCACACATGTCCTAGGACCTGCACTAGGGGCTTCTGGAAGAGCAGCGCGCTCTCCTAATGCTAAACTCTGGCTTCGCAAACCACAGGCTCTTCTTGTAGCTCCTATGGCTGGACCTCGCCACTGGGCCATCTTCTTTACGTCTGGGCTTCTCAGGCAACCACAGACTTCTGACCCTCCCCTCTGCTCATGTTTATCCGCTTCTCTGTTGAAAGTAAGCTCATCTGTTTGACATCGGAGCTTGCTTTCCTCTACCAGAATTCATTCAGTGTCTGACCGCTCCTCAGTCATGTGATTTTTGCCTCTGTTCTGTTAATCAGATTATCCTGGTAATGTCCTAACAGGCCTTCTTGTCTTTGCCCTCCTTCCTCAGGAATCTGCTCTGCGTATTTCCAGATGATCCTTTCTGCTTATTTATTTTTTTTAAATCATTTTTTATTACTTATTTTGTGTTTTTGTGTGTACCATGGCATAAGAGTGGAAATCAGAGACCAGTTGTTTGCAATGGTTCTGGGGAGAGAATGCAGATCATTCGTCTCAACAGTACTTTGACTCTCTAGGCCATCTTACTAGCCAGGGTGTCCTCAAAACACTGAAAGACAGCTTACATCACTCCTTCCTAACCTAGCTCTACCACCTTAAAAGCCTGAGCCTCGCTCTCACTCTACCACCTTAAGAGCTCTACTGTATACTTTGGCTTTTTGAAGGCCCCCACCCCCCGACCCCCAACACCTTCTCCCCCACCAAGTAAATGGGCAGAAACGTTCCTTTCCTCTCTCTGACAAGCTGGCCTCCTTGCCATCCAGCCAACACATCAAGGGCTATACTGCTTCAGGGATTTACCCTGCTGTTCTCACCTCCTGACTACCTCCAGGATGAGGAATGCCCTTCTCTCAGGGAGAGCCACTGGGCCCTCACCATTCACGGATATTCTACACTTGATCTTAGCCAAAAGGCCGAGAAGTGATATTCACGGATATTCTAAACATGTGCTGTTTTCCTGGTCCTTCTGTTTAAAATCCAAGCTCAGCTTCCAGCATCCATAGGGGGGTGGGGTGGGGCTCACAATTACCTGGAACTCCAGCTCCAAGGGATCTGATGCCATCTTTGAGCACCTGAACACACACACACACACACACACACACACACGATTAAAAGCAAAAATTAAGTCTTTCAAAAAGTAATAGGTTTTAAACATTGTTTAAAAAGTATATTTGTTTTCTCGTCTCTTAAATTCCTGAGCAGCGACCCGCTCGGTTTGCTCAGGGTCGTGGTTTAGTGTGGGCTAGTCCAATCTTTACAGATGGATGAGGGCTACTGGGGTGCCTTGATGAAGTGCTTGAAGATGGAGACTAGCTGGAGGCAGAATGTAGACTAAGTGTGCCCTGTTGTATCCTTAGAAAGTCCCTGTGTAGGTGGAAGTGTAGCTTAAATGATTTAGACTCTCAAGGATGTAGGCTGAAGCCCTGTGGGCCGTGTGTTTCCTTTGAAATGTGTGAAGCTTAAGAAGTTGAGTCTGTGCATAAATGGGAAAATTTCCTGTGAAGTCAGGTGTCAGTGAAGCACTTGTTCTGGAGCTCCAGGTTCCTGTTTCCTTGTGACTGACCGGAGCTTGGGTTGCTGAACCAATGTCTCTCACAGAGTGGGAGGCTCCTTTGCCACTGACCGTTTGTCCCTCATAGTTGTCTCCATCACACTGTTCTCTGTGAGCATGGGTGACCTGTCTGCCTTCCTCAGCACTGGTCTTCTTACCGCATTGCTACATCCCCTGGGGGTTTCCATGGGCGCTGAAGATCTGAACTCAGGCCTTTAGGTTTGTATAGCAAGCACCTTATGGGCCGAGCCCTCTCTCCACCCCATGTCTGGAGACCCTGTCCAGCATGGACATGGGATGGCTGTCACTGAGCACATCTTAATACAAAGGCCGTGTATCGCTACTTCAGGATTTTGTATTTTTAGGTCTATGCGTTGGCTAAAGTTTATTGGTAACCTGCAAGTCTGTATTCCTGGTGTTCTGGTTGCCATCTGCAGATGTATGCAAAATGGAAAATTTCAAATTGCCAGTGTGCGTTTTCCTCACTGAGGCCAAGGTTTGACTCTGCCTTTTCCGCCTGCACACATCTGTCCACAAGTGTCCCTCCCATGGTGTGTTTATTGTGTTGCGTTTTTTGTTTTGTTTTGTTTGTTTTGTTCTCATGTCAACTTGATACAAGCTGGGGTCTTCTGGGAATAAGGAAGTTCAGCTGAGAAAATGCCTGCATCACATTGGCTGGTAGATACATCTGCGGGGACATTTTCTTGATTAATAGTTGATGTGGGATGACTCAGTTCACTGTGGGTGGTGCTATCTATCCCTGGTCACAGTGTCCTGAGTTGTATAACAACAAAACGAAACAGCAAAAAGCAAAACAAAAAATGAAACCTAAGCCGAAGAAGCCCTGGGGGGGGTGGGGGGGGGGTGGGGGTGGGGGGTGGGGGGGGGGAGGGGGGGGGGGGGTGTGTGGGGGGGTGGGGTGGTGGGGGGTGGTGAGGGCAATCTAGTAAGCAGCACTCCTCCATAGGTCTCTGTTTCAGTTCCTGTCTCCAAATTCCTGCCTTGAGTTCCTGTTCTGAGTTCCCTTCATGATGGACTTTAAGCTGTAAGCTGAAATAACCCTTTTCCTCTTCAGTTCGGTTGATGTATTATTACAGCAACAGAAAAAGTTGTGTGTATGCATGCATGCATGCTTGTATGTATGTATGTATGTATACATGCATGCATGTATGAGACAGAGTCTCCTGTAGTCCAAGCTGGTCTCACACTTGCTGTGTAGCCAAAGATGACCTTGAACTCCCCCTGCCTTCTAGACTCTGGGATCACAGGTGCACCCCACTAAGCATGTATTTCCCCCATAGAGCAATGGTTCAAAATTCAGCATTTGCACCAACTTTATGCAACACGCCATACACAATGAGATCTTCTTGTACGTGGACACGCACAACCCAGGTAAGCACTTTAAAGAGAAGGTTCCAGAAGTCAGTGCCTTCTGTAAGGGGCACATATTTTTGTTCCTTCCTTTAATCCTGAAATCTTGCATTTCTAAATGGTGTGGTCTGTGGTTCACCCCTCTTGTACGTCTGACCTTTACACTTGAGCTCTGAGAGCAGTCCTGAGTACCTCTTTAAGTAGGGCCTGTACCGGCTGGCTTTACGTGTCAACTTGGTACAAGCTAGAGTCATCAGCGAGGAAGGAGCTCAGTTGAGGAAATGCTTCCGTGAGATCCATCCTCTATGAGAAAATGAGAGGCATTTTCTCGATGACTGATCAATGGGGGGAGGGCCCAGCCAATGGTGGGTCATGCCCCCTCTGAGCTGGTAGCCCTTCATTCTATAAGAAAGCAGGCTGAGCAAGCCGTAGGAAACAAGGTACCCAGGCATGGCCTCTGCATCAGCTCCCACTTCAGGTTCCTGTCCTGTTTTCCTTTGGCGAGAACAGCAATGTGGAAGTGTAAGCTGAATAAACCCTTTCTCCTCAACCTGCTTTTTGGTCACAGTGTTTCATTGCAGCAATAGAAACCCTAACTAGGCAGCACTTTTTCATAATTGGACACTTAATGTCTGCTGAGAGATCTCCAAGGCAAAGAGTAAAATGGCCTGGCCTTCCATGCACGCACACACTGTTCAGCTTCTGAGCCTGCTGGGGGAATCCAGTTTGCTGCCGTTGAATCAGGAGGCTTTGTACAAAAGAAGTGCAGCTGACAGTCGATGTCCTACAGAGACAGGAACAAGCTGTGAGGTCGGGGCTCACTGGGATCATGGTTTCAACCACAGGGGTACTGGAAGCTTTAATGTTCTAGCTCTGTCCCAGATATCCTGATTGGTGTGTGGCAGGACTCAGGTGCTGTGCTTCAAAGCTTCGCAAGTGACTCCAACGCAGAGGCAGAGCTGAGAGCCTCTGCGACTGGGAACTCTGAAGGCACAGGCCAAGTCTACCTGGGAACTAGTTCTTCAGCTTCCGGTACCCAGTGTGCTCTTGGCCTCCTCTGGACTCCCCTTCTATTTCTGGTCAGTTCATCACTAGGACATGCATGGGGCAAGCTCAGAGCTGGTGACTGATACTGCTTTGTTGTTGTTGTTGTTGTTGTTGTTGTTGTTTTATGAATTGATGTTTGAATAGAAAAGAATGCTGACATGGCTGGAAAACTGGATTCTGTTTTGGGAAGGCAGCTCTCCCTGGATGCAGAAGTCTAAATCTTACTTTGAGCATTTTTAGCCTATGATGCAGTTTGTGTCTTCCAGTTCCGTTTTCTTCTCAGGCTCCTGACCCACCCTACTCTCCTGTACTATTTTATTTCGAGCAAAGCGAGCTGAAATTTTTCTGGTGGGTCATCAGGCAAGACCTACTACCACTCTTTGGCATCATCTATGTGCCATACACGAGGATTTGGGGTGCCATCTTTGGTAGTTCTAGGGAAGCACTCCAGAGCAACACCACGCACCTCCACATCACCTAGGCCCTCACCAACGGTCAGATGTTGCCCCAGGGAGGGCAGCTTCAACGTGTGCTTTCTAAGACCATCTCCTGCTACCTCAGAAGCTTTGGAGTGCATCAAGTATGATGTCCCCTTGAAGATACCCAAACAGGTGTGGCAAGCAAGGGGCTCTGTGAAGACCACCTGCTTGTTTTTAAAAATTTGTGGTTTTCTTTCAGCTTATGTAAAGGACACATAACAGTTGGTTTCATTATGACGTCGCCATACAGGTACGTAATGTGCTTTGATCACCGTTACCCCTCTTTGCCCTCCACTCACCCCTGCTTGTTCCCTTTCTCTTCCCATCCAGTCTTTTCTTTCATGTCTTTTTTTAAAAGGATTTAAAAAAAAATATTTATTTATTATGTATACAGTGTTGTGCCTGCATGTCTGCCTGCAGGCCAGAAGAGGGCACCAGATCCCATTACAGATGGTTGTGAGCCACCATGTGGTTGCTGGGATTTGAACTCAGGACCTCTGGAAGAGCAGTCAGTGCTCTTAACCCCTGAGCCATCTCTCCAGCACTCATGTCTTTTTTTAATGTGTGTGTGTGTGCATACGCATGTGCATACGTGTGTGTGTGTGTGTGTGAGAGAGAGAGAGAGAGAGAGAGAGAGAAAGAGAGTCAAATGAGTTGCCCTAGTAAGACAGCCTACTAAGAGCCACCACATCCTTGAAGGGCCATCTCCCTCCCCCAGGAGCCACCCACTGTCTGCATCTCCTGAGCTGCTAGTGGGATCTCATGGGCCCCTTCCCCACTCACGCTAACGCGTTTGCTTTCAGGGTCCGGTGAAGCTCTTGTGCAGGCATCTGCAGCTCCTGTCAATTCTCGAGTGCTTCGGATCCCTCTTGCCTGGAAGACTCTGTTTCTCAGCGTTGGTCTCTGTGGGTGTTTCTTAGTCCAATCAGAATTGGCCATCGCACTTTTCAGGGACACGCCCCCCATGACCTAATTCCTCTCACTAGGCCCCACCTCCTCAAGTCTCTCTTACTGTTAGTAGCACATGGGCTTGGGGAACAAAGATTTGACTCATGGGCTTTTGGGGGCATTCAAGATCCAAACCATCGCAGCTTCCCAGGGACAAAGATGCCTCCCAAAGAGGCTGAAAGAGCAGAGCTGGAAACAGGAGGCCCAGCAGGAGTTGCCCAGGGAGGCTGAGGGCTGGACCTGCTCCCAGTTGTTTCAGGTGGGTGGTTTAGGATATATAGAGTTTCAGTTGGCGATGATTAAGAACTAAGAAATAATATGGGGTATGGGTGGGGAGGGGTGGGGGGGTGGGGGGGTGGGGAGGGGTGGGTGGGCTAAATTTGTTGCTCCACCAGAGGACTTGGGGTCCTGGATTAGCAATCACACACCGGGCAGCAGCTGGCTGAACTGAGTACTGACTTTTCCACAGTTAATTTCGAGGTTGAGGATGAAGCCCAGGGCCTCGTGCATGCCAGGTAAACTCTCTGCTATTGAACTACAGCCCTAGCTTGACTGTCCCTTTGGATGGTGACAGTACTACCTCTCCGTTTGTCCACAGTCTCCACCACTCCCTGTTGCCTCACAGCTACCCCTTAACTCCTTTAAACTCTGTCTGGCTCTTGTGGGTTTCATGCCTTTGGTTTTTGGAATGCAGGTCTCTTTCTCCTCGTCTTTCTCTCTTTTTAAAAGTTGTTAAGTAAAAACCTGACTTATCCCAGATTGGCCCCAAACTTTCTATATAGGATGACCCTAAATTTCTGATCCTCCTGCCTTTACCTCCTGAGAGCTGAAATTACAGGAAGCTACCACCTACCACCACTTACATTCCTGTGTGACCACAGTGCCCCTCCCTACAGGTGTCATGGTGGGTTGTGGTAGCATTTGGGACAGCCCTGGTCTCTTCAGCATTGGTCTTTCATCTTGAGACCCAGACATGTCTACATCTGGGCTTGGAATCCCGGATATTTAAGCCAATATGAGTGCAGTCAACAGTCCTAGGGCTGCCCTCTGTGTTCCATTGGGCAAGGCCTGCAACTTGACACCCAATGGCTTTTAAAGATCTTTTACACACCCATATTACCCTTTCAAGGATGTCTAAGTGGTCCTGTTTGAAATGATGTAGTGTGAAGAACAATTTCTTTGTAGCTGTTTCCTCTTGACACTAGATGGTGCTAACTATTGCACATTCCTTCCAGATGTGGCCCCCCTCCAGTACTGCCCCACTTCCTCCAGTACTGCCCCACTCCCTCCAGTACTGCCCCACCCTCTCCAGTGCTGCCCCCCTCTCCCAGTACCTTACCCACCTCTCCAGTACTCCCCACCCCCTCCAGTACTGCCCCACCCCTCCAGTACTCCCCACCCTCTCCAGTACTCCCCACCCCCTCCAATGCTGTCCCACCCTCCAGTACTGCCCCACCCCTCCAGTACTGTCCCACCCCTCCAGTACTGCCCCCCCCTCCAGTACTGCCCCACCCCCAGTACTCCCCATCCCTGCAGTACTCTCCACCCTCTCCAGTACTCCCCCACTCCCCAATGCCCCACCCCCTCCAATACTGCCCCACTTCCTCCAGTGCCCCACTCCCTCCAGTACTGCCCCACCCCCAGTACTGCCCCACCCTCCAGTACTCCCCACCCCTCCAGTACTGCCCCACCCCTCCAGTACTCCCCACCCCCTCCAGTACTCCCCCCCCCCTCCAGTACTCCCCACCCTCCAGTACTCCCCCCCTCCAGTACTGCCCCACCCCCTCCAGTACTGCCCCACCCCCTCCAGTACTGTCCCACCCCCTCCAGTACTGCCCCACCCCCTCCAGTACTGCCCCACCCCTCCAGTACTCCCCACCCCCTGCAGTACTCCCCACCCTCTCCAGTACTCCCCACTCCCTCAACTGCCCCACCCCTCCAATACTGCCCCACCCCCTCCAGTACTGTCCCACCCCCTCCAGTGCTGCCCCACCTCCTCCAGTACTGCCCCACCCCTCCAGTACTGCCCCACCCTCCAGTACTCCCCATCCCCTGCAGTACTCCCTACCCTCTCAGTACTCCCACCCCCTCCAATACTGTCTCACCCCTCCAGTACTGCCCCAACCCTCTCTCTGGTTCAGGTCTCTGTGGTTCTTGCCAAGTTTATCTCTAGAACCCTAAAAGTTCATTCTCTTGGTGGAAAAGTACACTTACTTTTTTTAACCTTTAAAATCTGATTTTATAATATTTATCATTTTCATCAGCTAAGGATGACCTTGAACTCCTGATTTTCTGGTCTCCACCTGGTAAGTGCTGGTGTCCCGTGTCACCATGCAGGCTTTATGCAGTACTGGGGATGGAGCCTGAGACTTGGTGAACTCCCAGCACCACCCTGACCACTGAATGCACCACACACAGCTCCTAGCCCACCATTTATTTATTTATTTATTTATTTATTTATTTATTTATTTATTTATTTATTTATTTATTTATTATATGTGAGTACACTGTAGCTGTAATCACACACACCAGAAAAGGGCATCAGATCCCATTACAGATGGTTGTGAGCCATCATGTGGTTACCAGGAATTGAACTTAGGACCTCTGGAAGAGCAGTCAGCATTCTTAACCCCTGAGCCATCTCTCCAGCCCTTTGCCCACTTCTTATCTCCATAAAATGAAACCTTAAGCAGTGGTTTAGATCCAGGAAACACACCTTCCCAGGTCCCATGCAACGGTGTACTCCTTAGCCTGCAGGCTGGGGCTACCATGAATGGATGTTTACTAGAATTCTCTAGAAAGTTCCAGGACAGGACAGCATGGTGGGGACAGCTCTTGTCCCAGGAGTCTGTGGTCTGGCTGGAGAGGCAGGGCGAATGCTGAGGAAGAAGCCAGCTCTTGACGTCCGTCGCAGGTGTCTAGTTAGTGAGGCTTAGAGCAGGTAACGGGGAGTGGAACCGGAGCTGTTGGGTCTGGGCCTGCGCAGTCTTCGGAGGTGGGAGGGAAGGCATTCAGGCTCTGGGAGGATTTGGTCAGTCCAGAAGAGGGCCTCCTGTGGATTCCTGTGGAGCCTCCTGCTGCTTTTTGCTGGTCTCCATCTTTTCTCATCAGTGTGTGGTGGGGCAGAAGCATGGAGTTCAGTGAGCAGAGAGGCCTCACTTGAGTCACACTGAGTTAGCACCAGGTAGTCCTGGCTTCCCAGGCCTCTTGTTTTAAAGCTAACTCTGCTTCTGGGAGCTGCTACTTGCCAGATATAGAAGTGCGACTTATTAGACGCTCCTGTGGCCTCATCATAAATTCCAGTCTGAAGCAGGTTGTCTCAAGTCTGAAACTGACCAGGATTGAAGGGCGTGGTGTTCCCGCCTTTTTCTATGATGGGTTTGGAAGGTCCTTGAACGGGAGATCCTGATCGCTGCAGGTTTGATTTGTAACAAAGGGTAAGGAAAAGATTCATCACCTCCCTCCACAGGGCACTGACCCCACAACACACACACACACACACACACACCTTGTTCATCCACTGTCAGTGATTCTCACCATTCTCACCGGTGACTGAGAGGCTAGTGAGCTGTGTGTAGACATATGGTGTTCTCTCAGCTCGTGACCTTGTCCTGTGATATCCTAGGGCTGGGGTGGATTCGGTTTACACATGACTTCCTTTAAGATAACCTTCCAAGATGAGAGTTAACCCTCTGTGGTCCTGTGGTCCTCCCATCTGTCATCCCTGTGGAGCATTTACTTAGAGCCATGATTACTGGTCTGGGGCAAGTGCTCACAAGTGACTGTTGACTAGTGAGTCACTGCTGGGAACTGGACCCCGGTCCTCTGTAAGAGCAAGCGCCTTAACCACTGAGCCATCTCTCCAGCCCGCACTTCTTTTCTTCCTCTTCCTTTTGTTCCTCCTTTTCCTCATCTTAAGAGGTTTTATTTTATGAGATGTTTATTATTTAGGTGTGTCTGTCTGTCTGTCTGTCTGTCTGTCTGTCTTCCTTTCCCTTTCTCTCTTGCTCATGAAGAGTTAGGCAATTCTGACCCTCTTGCCTGGTCAACAGTGAGCCCTTGAGCCAGAGAGGAAAGAGCCAAGTAACTAAGCTTTTTTTTTTTTTTTTCCTTTTCTTAATCTCCTGCCGCTGTCAGCAGGAGTTAAAATGCCAGAAGTCAGCAGCTTTTGGCAAAGAGTTAAAGAGTTAAATTGCTAAAAGTAAGCAGCTTTGGCCCTGCAATTACTTACTTTATTCCCCCTTTGCTGCCTTCCTTGGGGAACTGGATGATGTCCGGATAGCCCCTGGCAGGCCCTGTCCCTAATCTCTTGGATACAGGTGCCTGACAGGAATGAGAACTAGGATTAAAACCGGGGAGATGAGGGGTGCTATGGTCTCAACATTCAGCTCCAGAATTCAGGTGCTGGAGTGTGGGCCTTTTAAGGGGGGGATCCAGACATGATGTCTCCTTTCTTAGGTGTGGAACTGAGGCCCTCAGGAAAGGCTCACTCACTTGCTTAGCATATGTGAAGCCCTGGACTCCATCCTTGGCGCTGCACCAATGGTTGATGGTACAGGCCTAAGATCCCAGCACTCAAGACGCAAAGGCTGAGGGAAAACTCAGGGCTGTCTTCATCCGAATAGCAAGTTCGAGGCCAGCCTGAGCTGGGTGAGATTATCTCAAAACAAAACAAAACAAAACAAAACAAAACAAAAAGCCCAAAAAAACCCCCCAAAAAACACAAAACAACAACAACAACAACAACCCAAAAAAAACCCTAAAAAACCCCAAAAAACCAAAAAAAACCCCCAAAACAAAACAAACAAAACAAAACAAAAAAACCAACCAACAAAACAACAACAACAACAACAACAACAGCAACAAAAAAAAAAAAAAAAAACAAGGCAGGAGATGGGGCACACACAGCACTGGTTCAGTAGCTCTTCTGCTTTTGGTCACATGAAAGACCCCAAAGACTTATCTGATTTTAAACTGTATTTCAATTCTCTTTGGATAACCAATCTATGTAAATTTCCGTGAATGCACACTAACCTAGAACCACTTACCTGTAGGTGGGAAGACTGACACACTGTTGGCAAACCTCCTCTGCTCTCGGGTGGAGGCTAGGGGTGGGGGGGATATGGCCTAGGAGCTGACGAGAGTCTTTCACTGATTTGAGACTGTAAATTCACAGTCTCTACAGAGTTGAAAATGTCTTGCTGAAGACTTCAGCCAGTGTCTCCATAGTCCAATTGTACTTTTCAGCAAAGGAGAGAAGAGTCCAGTACCTGAAGCTTCCTGTGCCCAGGCATCTGAGGAGCAGATGGGAGGTAGCTGTGAGAGTATATATCGCTGTACACCTGGGAGTGGGGCAGGGGGAATGCCGGAGGACCTTCAGTGCCAGGGGCTTGGTAGAGTCTGGTCAGCCCCAATTCCAGCTGATGTCAGGATTTCCTGTTCCCTTCCAGGTCTCCAAAACTTGTAGCTGAGCAAAATTCCTTGAATCTGGCTGAATCCACCGATTTCCAGTGAGCCTTGATCTCGTGATGTGGTCTCAGTGAGTTTGAAGAACTTGGTACACGTTCTTCACCTCAAGGAGAATCGTGTCACGTCGTGTATCAGAGTTGACGTTCTGGGATTGGCAAAGGGTCTGCTGTGCAAGTCTGAGGAGTTGAGTTCGGATCCCCAGTACTCACTTCAAAAGCCGGGTGTAGTGGCACACTGACATCAGCTCTGGACGCTGGCAGAGCCTCGCTGTGATGGTGGCCTCTGACTCAGTGTGAGGGCCTGCCTCAAGAAATAAGATAGAGTCTGACAGTTAACCTCTGCCCCATGCAAACACCTATCTGCACACATGCATGTGCACACACACTTAAAAAAAAGAAGAAATACTTCTAATTAACGAAATCAACAGAGGCTGGAGAGATGGCTCAGTGCTTATTGAATGGTTGCCACGCTTGCAGAGGACCCAAGTTTGGTTCCCAGTACCCACAGTAGATGGCTCATAACTGCCTGTAACTACTGCTCCATGGGGATCGGGCTCTATCAGGATCGCTCCCAGGTGAGAGGCCCGCGCCTTCTGTAGAGCTGGAGAACAACTATCTGTGGATACTGGGGTGTCCCGGCTGCAAAGGCTTGAAACCACATGGAGCACTGAATATTAAAAGGGCAGGTTTAGATATCACCAAATAATCGGTCACAGCTATCGCAGCTAATGAGGCATCGTCACGAACCTTTCAAAAACAGACAGGCATCAGTGAAGGTAACTCCAGGAGGCCACCTACAGGCAGCAGAGAGATGGGAACCACAGGAGTGATTAATGAACGGTGTCTTGGTGCATCTTAGAGCTGGGAAAATGTGTGACCATCAGAGGAGAGGAAGGAGTGGCGGGGCTGAGGAGTATGCTGCAGGCTGAACTCTGTATCACCCAGGCAGGCGGAATGCCACCGACAGCAGAGAGGTTCAAATGACAGAGAGGCTTTCTGAAAGTCGAACCCGGGGCTTCTTAAATCTTTCTCCACGAGTGGCTCCTTTTGCCCAATAAGTTTTTATGTGACCGCGGGTTTGTGAGTACATAAAATAGGGATACTAATGAGACATTCACTGGCAGTAAATCACAAAGAAATTTGAACAATTCCTTCATGACCGTAGAGATAGTTCAGAGGTTAAGAGACTTTCTGCTCCTTCAGAGGACTCTAGTTTGGTCCCTGCACCCATGCTGGGTGGTTCATAAGAGCCTGTAACTCTAGTTCCAGGGCTCCAACACCTTCTTCTGTAGTCCCAGTGGGCAACCGAAAATAGCGCGCGCGCGCACACACACACACACACACACACACACACACACACACACACACACTAAATTCTAAGTTCTTTTGTATCTGTATTATTTTACAATTCACTAAAGACGAAAGCAAGCTCAGCACTAATGAGATAGATATGTTTATTTTTACATAAAGGATTGACTTGGCTGAATTTTTAAAAATGTGCATATTCATGTGTGTGTGTGTCTCAGATTCAGAGTGTGGCCATTTCTCTTTATTTGCCCTGTAAGGAATTTCCTGAAAAAAAAAATTTTTCTTTGAGGGGGCGGCTGGTTGAGTTTTTTTTTCCTTTTTGGCTTTTTTTTTCTTCTGTCTTTCCCCCTTCCTTCCACAGAGCTGTTAGTTCCTGCCCTGCCAAATTCTGCTACCTTGTAGCTCGAAGCTGAGGTCGGCCTCTGGCTACAGATGGTTCAAAAGTTCAGACTTTTCAAGCGCTGGTTTGTGAGGGAGAGCCGCACTCCAGGCAGATGGGCTCCACAGCTGCTCTGGGAGACTGCCCTCTAGTGGTTGGAATTCTCCTAGCGGCCTGGCATTCTCCTTGGCTAAGTTCTCTCGCCAGAGGAAACTCCATCCTTTTAAATTTTATCTTAGACAATGGTGGTCAGAGGTCCTTCTAATGGCTCATGTTTTCACTGCAAGAAGTGTTTAGGGGCCTGCAGGATGTCTCATCGTGTAAAGGCACTTGCTGACAACCTGGCTTATCTGAGTTCAATCCTGAGACCCAGAACCAACTGTATCGTTTTCCTCTGACCTTCACACGTGCAGCATGACATGCCTTCCCTCCCTATAAATAAAAGCAATAAAAACTTTAAAAAGGATGTCTGTGGACTGGAGTCATCTTTAGAGGAAAGCCTGAAGCAAGGTTGAGTTTCCTATCAGCTGTGAAAGTATCTGTTCCCTTTGGGAGAGGCTGTTCAGGTGTGAGTGCAGGCCGGGATGAGGGGGCTGGTGGCCATCTCCTGAGCACTTCACCTGGTGATAGGCTGTCTATCAACCACCAGAGAACAATTTTATGAATAAAACCTTAAAGAAGATACAGGCTTGGAGGCTGGAGAGAAGGCTCGGTAGTTAAGAGCACATGCTACTCTTGAAGAAGACCAGAGTTCAGTTCCTAGCTACTATATGGCTGTCTTGGTTAGGGTTTTACTGCTATATGAACAGACACCATGACTAAGGCCACTCTTATAAGGGCATTTAATTGGGGCTGGCTTATAGGTCCTGAGGTTCAGCCCATCATCATCAAGACAGGAACATAATGGCATCCAGGCAGGCACAGTGCAGGAGGAGCTGAGAGTTCTACATCTTCATCTGAAGGCTGCTAGCAGAATACTGGCTTCCAGGCAGCTAGGGTGAGGGTCTTAAGCCCATGTCCACCATAACGCATGTACTCCATCAAAGCCACACCTCCTAATAGTGTCACTCCCTGAGCCAAGCATATACAAACCATCATAACGGGGTACCTCACAAACATCTATAACTACAACTCCAGAGGTCTGCTACCCTCTTATGGACACACACACACACATACACACACACACACACACACACTAACATAGTCTTTAAAAGACAGGACAAACAGGGTTTGGGGACCACTTCTTTTTTTAATAAAAGGCAAATGGCATCTGAACACTTTCCATTCCTCTTTAACTGGATCTGCCCTTTATGATCTACCTTTCTAGACACACTGTGGATCTGCGTGTTATTGGGGAAGTGCCATATAAAAATCTCACCTTAGGGCTGGGAGACTAGGAGAGTCGACTAGGAGGATATATGGGGAAAGCCAAAGGTATCAGTGCAATGGATTCATGGGTGGCTTTGGGAACGAGGTAACAACTGCTGTCCTTAGTGGACTTGAACTTTAGGCTGCCTGCTCCTTGTGCTGTCCTGAGCCACAAGTGTCAGGGAGGGAACATGCCATAGGGATGACTCTTGGCTTTCAGAGAAAGGAGTGACAGCTTCTCTCCCATTGGCTACCTTTGCTCTTGTAGTACTGGTTCCTGAAGCCTTGGTGTGTGGTGTCTGTGTGTGTGTGTGTGTGTGTGTGTGTGTGTGTATGTGTGTGTGTGTGTGTGTGGTATGTGTGTGTGTGTGTGTGTGTGTGTGTATGTATGTGTGTGTGTGTGTGTGTGTGTATGTGTATGGTGGTGTGTGTGTGTGTGTATGTGTGTATGGTATGTGTGTGTGTGTGTGTGTGTGTGTATGTGTGGTGTGTGTGTGTTATGTGTGTGTGTGTGTGTGTGTGTGTGTGTGTGTGTATGTGTATGGTGTGTGTGTGTTTGTGTGTGTGTGTGTGTGTGTGTGTGTGTATGTGTGTGTGTGTTGTGTGTATGGTGTGTTGTGTGTGTCTAATGTGTATGTGTGTGTGTGTGTGTGTGTGTGTGTGTGTGTGTGTGTGTGTCTAATGTGTGTGTGTGTGTGTGTGTGTGTGTGTGTGTGTATGTGTGTGTGTGTGTGTGTGTGTGTGTGTGTGTGTGTGTGGTATGTGTGTGTGTGTTTTTGTGTGTATGTTTTATGTGTGTGTGTGTGTGTGTGTGTGTGTGTATGTATGGTGTGTGTGTGTGTGTGTGTGTGTTCTATTACTGTCACCCCAGCTGTTCCTGTCTAGAGATTCAGGCCTTCCAGGAAAGGAGGAACATAAGTTCCAATAGATGATGTTCCTAGTTCCCTGGATCCACTCCATTCTGTGAGTTGAGAGTGTATCTGGAGAGGAGGTGAGGGTGGTGAGCAGAGCACATCTGCATCCATGTTTCCCTGGGAATAGTGTGTCACATAGACACAGGAATGTCCTTCACACTGGGATAGGTGGGAGGCCTCTCATGGGAGGTAACCTTCCCCACCAGCCTGTTCCCTCATTTAAGGTAGTTGCTTCAAGCGTGGGCTTAAACTACGTGTGTATATGGATGTGTGGATGGGCCCATTACAACCTGAATGTAGTGAGAACAAGGTCATGAAGAACTCAGTTTTCACGCCCGTTTCCATCGAAGTTCTGGGACCGTATTGTTACTATTCAGAGCTGGCAGCTTAGAGCATCCTTGCTAGAGCTAGTGATAAAAGAAAGCACATTCTTAGAGCGGCGAGACTGGGGGTCAACAGTGGTTAGAAGAGTCTAAATCAGGAAGCCTCCGGAAGAACTACACCAGAGATGCTGGAATCCAGGGTCCCTTAAACTAAGGCCAGGCTGAGTTCCTCTGGCGTGTTTGTAGGTGTGTGCATGCTATGTATGTTGCGTGAGCTGGAAAGACATTGATCTTCATTGTACTTCATGAAGTCCACAGTCTGGTGACGAAGC
Organism: Rattus rattus; assembly: GCF_011064425.1. Taxonomy (NCBI): domain Eukaryota; kingdom Metazoa; phylum Chordata; class Mammalia; order Rodentia; family Muridae; genus Rattus; species Rattus rattus. Next base: position 73,446,856 of record NC_046159.1, read on the forward strand.
CAGAGCCTGAATCAGTAAGTTTTAAAGGAAAGCACAGGTATCATGGTGTGTGTGTGTGTGTGTGTGTGTGTGTGTGTGTGTGTGTGTGTGTGTGTGTGTGTATGTGTGTTTGCGTGTGTGTAAGTTTGTGTGTATGTTTGTGTGTATGCGTGTTGGAGGGTACTAGTTATGGTCTGGGTTTAGGAGGAGCCTCTTCAAGGAAATTTTCTTCTGGCTGATATCAAATGAAAACCAGACAGAATGGCTTCTGATAAGCTGAGATCCTGTCACAAACGTCAGGGTGGAGGATCTGGGGCATAGGGAACTGAGTGAAGGTCTGTTCTGGAGGGAGGGATCCTATTAGTGATAGCAAGATGAAGGCATTCTATCTGGAGCCATAGAAGAAAAAAATTAGTGGCAGGGAGATGGTCCAGAGGTGAAAACAAGGGGAAGAGAGAGAGAGAGAGAGAGAGAGAGAGAGAGAGAGAGAGAGAGAGAGAGAGAGAGAGAGAGAGAGAGAGAGAGAGATGGCATTCCATGCCTCAACAGGGAGTTTCTGAAAGGACCGAGGGGCCTCTGGTGTCTTGTGTATGCACCCGGTTCTGTGTATACTGCATACGTACCATGTGAGTTCAGGCACTCGTGGAGGCGAGGAGACAGCCTTGGCTCCTCTGGAACTGGATTTTATAAAAGGTTGTGAGCTGCCAACATAGGCACTGGGGATTGAACCTAGGTCCTCTATAACAACAAGTGCTTTTGCACTGAGCTCAGCCCCAAATTTCATCTTTAAATGCATAAGAGCTGGCAGCCTGGAGACAGCTAGGTAGAAGGCTTAGCAACTGCTGGCAGCCACGAAGGCTCTTTAATCCTCTTCACTGATGAAATATTACACTGCCCTGTGTGGTATTTGCAGCTTGGGCCACCTCTCAAGGTGTCCATGGATTTAGGTGTTTTTTTCCTCAGCTGAGCTAAAAGGCAGGTGAACTTGAGGTCATGGGCACCTCACCTGTCCTGTTTTGGCTTGGCATGCCAAGGAATGTATTCACACAGGCCCAGACTAGGGTGGTGAGAGGGGCTAAGACCCAGGGAGGAATCCTCAAGACCTGGCTGTGCTCAGTGGGGGTCAGAGAGTTAGATCTGTGCCCAAGATTGCCAGAGGCTAATGATGGGTGGACTCTGAGTTGGGCTTTCCCTTATCAAGCAAGGCCTTTTGCATTCACTGAACTGTTGGAGTTCGCTATTCTCCTAATGTTCTGCCATTTGGTTTCTGGTGGAAATGGCCCCAAACAACAAATTAGTGTACTAATACACATGTCTCTCTTTGCAGAGGGGAGATAAAAAGCCACTGGGTGGACATTGATGTGTGGGTGACTTGGAAATCTCAGCGGTTTCTACTGTCTCCCAGTCTGCCTTTCTCTTTGCCTCTCAGTGTCTTCAACTCCAGGTCCCTGTCATGGACATGCCCATCCCCCTGTCCCCAACTGCAGCTTCTTAACATGTGAATTCTCACGACAGCCAGATGGTGGCCACTGGGGCTTGTCTGTCCCTCTGGACTCCTGTGGTCTGGGTGCTAGTGCTGACTTTCAAAACAGAGGCACTGCTCATTCAGGAACTATGGGATCCAGGCCAAGACTTTGTTTGATTTCTTGGAATTTAAATATGGTCATCTTTATAATTCACAGTCTGTCCTGATCTTGATAGACCCAATTGAGAAGAATTTTGGTTTTCTCTGAGACAGGATTTCATTATGTAGCCCAGGCTGCTCTTGAACTTGCAAAACCCCTGCCTTAGCCTCCTGAGTGTTAGAATTATGATTTCTGGCAGGGTGAGGTGCTGACAAAGGAAAAACACACATTGGAAATGTTTCTCTCTTCAAGGACTGATGTACAGCTATGCGGCAGGGTTGGGGGAGGGTAAAGTCGAGTGACACGATAGGATGTGTCTTAGTTAGAGTTTTACTGCTGTGAACAGACAACATGACCAAGGCAACTCTTATAAGGACAGCATTTAATTGGGGCCGCCTAACAGGTTCAGAGGTTCAGTCCAGTATCATCAAGGTGGGAGCATGGCAGCATCCAGGCATCCGGTGCAGGAGGAGCTGAGTTCTATATCTTCATTTGGCATGGTGCAGGAAGCTGGATGAGTTCTTAAAACCCATCCCATTCATCTAAAAGCTGCTAATAGTGCTGGCTCCCATCACAGTGGTTAGGAGGAGGTTTAAAGTCCCTAAAATGACCCAGCAGTGTTTTCATGACATGCTATGTAAGTCAATAGGCCACAACCTCCAAATAGTGGGCCCCACTCCTGTGGCCAAGGATATTCAAACTACCATGCTGTCCTTTTACATGTCTGTCCTCTTGGGCCTGGCATGTTTTTACAATCTACTACCTGTGTTCACACGCTTTGTGGGTCTCATAGGAGGATCTGAGTAAAATGGTAAGTGTGGAGCTAACTGCCTTGGTTGTGCCTGGAACAGGAACGTTGAGTCCTGTCCAGCTGTCATCCCCTGGCCAACTCAGCATCTCTCACGTGATGGTCCCTGTCATAGTTAATTGCTTATCCTGCTGTGAAAACAATATGATTCAAAGATTCAGCAGAGGGGATGGTTCATCTAAAGGCTGGGACTGGCTCCCCATGTGGTTAGGAGGAGGGTCTTAAAGCCCATGCCCACAGTGTCACACTTCCTCCAATAAGGCCACACCTCCAAATAGTGCCACTCCCTGAGCCAAGGATATTCAAACTACCACTGTCCTTTTTTGTCCTCTTGGGCCTGGCATGTTCAATCTGTGGCCTGCGTACTGCATGTGGCTGAGGACAGCTCAGTTTTTCCAACCAAAATCATAAACTTAAAAAGCCAGACATACCTCCAGAACCCATATTAAAAGGACATAGTGGTGCTACTCTATCTAGGACATGGAAAGCAAGATAGGAGAATTGGCAGAAGCTCATGGGTCAGCTATGTTGGCATATGCAGCAGTGAACAAGAGAGAGACCCTTTTCAAAGTGGAGGGTGAAGATTGCTCTACATGTGCACCGGGATAGCATGCATATGTCCACATTCACACACATATACATGAACACAAACACACCATGCACACTTGCATACTAATAAGTTTTTTCCCCACGTTTTTGTGATGTTTCAATTGCACAGTTCTCAAGGATGAACTTTGTGACAATGTCATGTTATGATATCAAAAGGCTGGGCACACATGGTGGTTGTTGCTGTTGCCCCGGTGTTAGATTTTTGAGATCCTTAATTAGGTCTAGAAACAGAAGTATCGGGGCCATGTGGCTAACGTGGACCGTGGGCCGTGAGCCTCTCCTACGAGCGTGACGAGGAAGGGAGGCTCGTAGGATGGGCTAACTCTGACTCTTCCCAGGCCTTCAGTGACACACTGAAGAGAAGCAGCCTAGCCCGGCTTTCCCATGGAGTTGGGAGTGGGTTTAATAGGGATGTGTGAATCGGTCGCCTCCACACCACAGCTGGGATTCCCAACAGAAATAACTCAAAATGGCTTTATTTTAGGCTATGGGAGAAATACCAGTCATAGCTGCTATCTTTAAGCGGGGTCAGAGGTCACGTCCTCCTCATCAGGGAAGGTCTCTGGGTCATCGAGGCCCCTAGTCACTCACTCAGCTGGCAGAGCAATGCTGACCCCTTGGCGATCCAGTAATCACTGGGCCTCTTGGAGGGTAAGAGGACAGTCACCACGAAGTTGGTTGAATGACCTAATAAACGATACAAGGGGGGTGGGAGTGGGGAAGAAGAACTGTTATTTCAATAGTAACCTCTGGATTCACAGAGACGAGATACTGAGAGCCAAGAGGCTTTAGCTCCGACCTGGCTGAACCTGAAGACGCCGGGCTCAGTCCTCTGAAAGTTCCAGTTTCACGCCATTCAAAAGGAGATTTCAGAATACGTGGTGCTTTGAGGCCTGTCTGTCTCAGATCTTACATCTTGGTGAGTATGTTTCAGGTTTTCTGCAGTCTGAATCCTGGAGCACTGGGCTGGGAGTCGGGCCTGACACTTCAATAGGACTCAGGGGTTTCTAACGGTAGGTAGGGCTTCTATACGTGTAGTCGTCTGTCTATCTGTCCGTCCTTCCTTCTTTCCATCCTACACTGGAAGACTCTTGGGCTCCTGGAATGAGCAGGCACAGTGACAGGCGTTGTCTTCAGTGCTTAGCCATTCTACACACGCTCGTAAGAGCGAGTCCCTCTTACGGAGTTCTTTCCCTTCCGTGGCTGTCTAAGGAGGGAGACAGTGACCTCAGATGGCGACCGCTCCTTCTGGTGCTGCTTTTCTCAGATTCCGTGGGTGTGAATGGACATCAGGGAAAGTGGCCTGAGACCCAGCAGGGGGAGCCTTTACCTTTTCACCTTTCTGGTCCCCTGGATACCAGGTTTTCCAGTGCAACAGCCCAAGTTCAATGGCAAGCCCATCTAGACTCCTCTCCTGTGCATTTACTGGTTTTACGCAGTCCAGAAATTTGCCCCCACGCTTTTTTGGGTGCCAGCCCGATGTATACTTCTCTGCAGGCCATGGGTGCCTGGAGCACGTGAGGCCTTCTCTAGGTCTGGAGGAAGACTTAGGGCACAGCTAAACCCCTGCAGCTGCTGACTCAGTTTAAGCAGAATCCATTCTCTGTTGGCCAGAAACGAGTGTAGCTGCCTTCCAAAATGCCCCCTCTTTCTCACTCTCACGGCGTCTCCTAAGGGCTTCGCTGTCTACTCTGATGACTCACAGTTGGACAGAAAGTACCTCTGAGGGGTAGATGATTGGGATAGCCGTGTGTGTGGCTCCTGTCACATATCCACTTATGCTGAAATCCTGAAGGGCTGATGTCAGAGGCCTTGTGCTTCTGACAAACAGGATGGCTACAACACGGATGCTGTATAGCGGACTGTGGTTAAAGTTAAGGTCGGCTGCGTACCGCAGAGGGACGCAGGGTGACTAGAGCATTAAGAACAGCTGAGTGTGTGTAAGAAAAGGGTGGAGGAGGGCCGGAGAGATGGCTAAATGGCTACGAGTGTCTATTTCAGTTTAGTTCCCACATCAGTGTTGGGCAGCTTACAGCACCAGTAACTCTGGCTCCAGGGGATCTGGTGCCCTCTTCTGGCCCCTGTGGGTATGTGCATTCAGGTGTACATGCCATTCTTTACCCTGCTCCCCCCATACATAAATAAAAATAAATCACAGGCTGGGTGTGGTAGTTCACCCTGTTCCCGGCACTGGGCAGGCATAGACAAGTGGATCTCTGTGAGCTGGAGGCCCAGCTCGCACTACATAGCAAGTTCTAAACTGCCAGGGCTACAGAGTGAGACCTGCTCAAAAGGAATGGATGGATGACTGAGGAAGAAAAGGATGTGGAAATAAAGGCTGTCTTCCCGGCGTGTCAGGGTGCTTGAACAGAAGGGATTAAATGGGCTTTAGAACTACAGAGCCTGCTCGCAAAAGCTGCTGTCTGCAGGGGCTGAGCTGAACTTACTCTGAGGTGGGTGGGGACCCCTTAGTGAAGAAACACGTTTTGTGTCTGAGAATAACTCAGGTCTTCATCACAACGGGGACCTGCCTGCTTTCGTCCTTCCTCATGCTCCCACAGCTAACAAGCGACTCGGACAGCCATTCCTTCAGCTTCGTTTAAAGATGGGGGATTGAACTCGGGGCCACAAACATGTTGAACGAGTGTTCTCTGTCAAGAATTCTGCTGACTGTTACATAGTGGTGGTTCTCTGCTGTCTATCTTTTGTAGCAGACCCTTTTTCCTGTAGATTACTTTGGGTTTTTCCCTGCAATCAGTTATTTAGCCAAATTACATTTTTGTTTCTTATTTTCAAACCCAAGTTCTCAATTCACGTTCCTGTTGAGTCAGCTGAGGCTTTCTGTGTGGCGCGGAGCTGCAGCGAGCAGCCAGGTGTCGACCGTTCCTTCATTCATTAAGTTAATGACTAGGGCTGCGCCTCAATCATCGCTGCAGCCATTGACTCCAGCTGGGGGGTGAGCTAGCAGGCAGAGACCACTGACACTTTTGTTATGAGGTCAGCTTGGCGTTCTACGCTGAGAGGCTTCTAACAGCCTCCCCGAGCCCACACTGAGGTGCACAGTGACTGCTTAAAGTTTATTTCATATCTGAGGCTAACACTGTAGTATGTCTGGACTCTTTTATTATGATGCTTTACATTACTGTCTGGAGAAGATTTCAGTAAGTGGCTCCTTGGTCCTGGTTAGTCTTCATCTTGAATTTGACACGGCCTGCAGATGGCTGAGAGGACAGTCTCCATTGGGGAATTGTCTAAGTAGGATTTGCCTGCTGGCATAGCAGGGAGAATCGCCTTGATTATTAAACGAAGTAAGAGGGTCCACCCTCTTACTGCCACCCTGGGCAGTGCTGGCCCTAGACTCTCGATCCTCAGCCGCAGAAGGAAGCTAAGTAAACACGACCCTGTGTCAACCTAGCAAGCAGCATTCCTCCACGACTCCTGCCTCCGGGTCTCCCCGTCATTCCCACCCTGACTTCCCTCCATGATGGAAGTATAAGGCCACAGCCTTTCCTCTAAGTTGCTTTTGGTTAGAGTGTTTGATCTAAGCAACACAAAGGAACCCAGCTCATCATTCAAAAGCAGAGCAGTTCACAATTCTTGACTCCAAACTTGTCCTCCATAATTCATATTCCTATCCCGGGGGGAAGCAGTGCCATTTTTCAGGCGCCCTAACAGGTTTCTAGCAACCGTCATTAGGATACAGGATCCCCAGACCTGTCCAGTAATCTCAGAGTTCTCATCACCAAATGCTGCTGAACGGTTTGCTCAGACAGTATCCGCTGTGCGCCGGGCACTCCCCTGGGCACCCCGCAAGTATCCATGTAACCCTTCCCGGGTACCATTTTAAAAAGCATCCCTCCCTCCCAGCGACGAGATTTCTGAGTCTGAGGACACAGCATTTCTTTAGTGTTAGAGAACCACCAGCTTTTATTCTTTGTAAATATTGCCTCTTCCCCATTCTTACTTTCTCTTACATTGCCTAACGAATTAACTAATTAATTAACAGGGGACTACAGCTTTTTCTACCATGTTAGACTTTCCAACTACTATTGCAAGTGGCTTTCTCCACCTACTCTTTAGCAGTCTCTTTTTGGAAAATCCATTGCTCTTATAAAGAAATTGCATTTACTTATTATGCACGTGTGTGCTCCTGCACGTGACATGGCACATATGTGGGAGTTAGAGGACAACTTGTGGGACTTAGCTCTCTCTTAACATCATCTGGGTCTCGGGGATCAGACTCAGGTTGCTAGGCTTGGTGACAGAGCCTTTAGTGCTGAGCCCTCTCCCTGGGTCACATCTTTTTTTTTAAACATTTCTTATGTACATTTGGGTTATTCCTTTCCCGGTTCCCTGGGAAACATCCCCTCCCCCTCCCTTCCTTAGGGTGTTCCCCTCCCCACCCTCCCCCATTGCCACCCTCCCCCAACAGTCTGTTCACTGGGGTTCAGTCTTAGGGATCAGGGCTTCCCTTCCACTGGTGCTCTTTAGGATATTCATTGCTGAGGTCAGAGTCCCTCAGTCCATGTATAGTCTTTAGGTAGTGGCTTAGTCCTGGGTCACATCTTATGTGATCTCTTTTCCTTCTCTCTGCTTCCAGTTTGTAGGACTGCATCTCAGGTCCACTGGGAGTTTTGGAACCCAGTTATCCACTTAGTTCATTTTAAAACCTCTTTTCTATGATAGACCAGGCGACTGGCCTTGAATTTATGGAGATCTGCCTGCCTCTGCTGGGGTTAAAGGTTTGTGCCACCTTGACCAGCAGCATTTGAGTTTTGACTGAAGTTTTTATTTAGTTATTACGTGTACAATGAAAAAATATGCATTTATTTTCATATATGTGGGTGCTTTGTCTGCTTGTCTGCCTGTGCATTGGATCCTCTGGAACTGGAGTTACAGATGGTTGTGAGCCACAGTGTGGGTGCTGAGAATCAAACCTGGGTCCTGTGTAAGAGCCTTAAACAGTGCTCTTAACTGTTGGGCTGTCTCTCCAGCCCCGTGGACAGATCTTAAGAACACGCTCACCTGTGGTTGAAAGCGTTCCTGCCCGGGCTCCTGTTTTGTAGAGCGGGGAGTGGTAGAGTGTTTGGATTGGCTCATAATTTTGTTGCGGTTCAAAGTGGACTACAGGCAGCATGGGGTTCATCTGTCCTGGCAATGCGTCTTCTATGATCATGTCCTTGTCATCCCACCGAGAAGCATCCATGAACATCCCGTGAACGAGAACCCCATCCTCTGGAGTGGGCAACTGAAAGAAACTCAGAAGTTTAGGAGTGAGTAGAGGAGAAGGGATTAACACAGTCATTGCCTGTGTCCCACCTTTTCAACAAGTACCTCTAAAACCAGTGCCTTATACTACTGCAGTTTAGAGAAGGGTACCCTAAAGATGTGAGGGATGGGCCACCCCGGTTCTCAGTTTGGTACTAAATTTGAGACTGTTCACATCCCACCAGGACAGAGTTGGAGAGGCCCCTGGGAACCCCAATCATGGCTACTTTAGACCATCTAACCTCATGAGTAATGGCTTTTCTCTTCCTCCCGGGAAGCAGAGTGAAGCAAGGGCTGGGATTACCACCTGTTTTTCTCAGAATCTGGGCACCCTTCTAGAAGACAGATTATATCTGCCATACTATTTGAAGAGTGCAAAGCCATCGCGACGGCCTCTATAGCACACACTTATCAGTTATTCTGTGGTTACAGGAGGAAGAGGTGTGCAGCCAGCGTTTCAGTTCTGCCAGAGGGGGCTGTGTGACTGCTGTAGGCAAGTTTGGTCTATACTACTGCAGTGGGTTATTGTGAGTGGACTCCAGGTTGGCTCTATGGCATGTGCCACTCCCTTCTTAGACTCCTGTCATTTGCCCACTTTATAGATGAGAACATCCAAGTTCAGCTTAGTGAGCAATTGTTTCGGCACACGTGGCTGGTGAAGGGGAGGACCAGGATTCAGACTCAAGGTTATTTTATACGGAAACTCTTGTCCTCAGTGTCTTGTTCTATGTCTGTAAGATGGAGATCATTGCTGTCTGAGCCTAAATCATGTGGCTCTATGCAGAAAAATATCTGTGAATTGGACTGTGTTTGAGGAGTTCCTGTCCAGTTGTTGCAGAGGAGATGGCCTTGGGGAGTGAGTGCCACTCTCTCCTCCTACTCTTGCAATGACAGTGGCAGGGCAGGGGAGACGGGCTGAACGCTGCACTGACAGTGGGATGTAGTCAGGTAGACAATACCTCCTTGTCCATGGGCAGTTCTGTTCCAAACTGAATGTCCTTGGCTGCTTCTATCACCAAGGCTTGGTCTCGGTAGACTGGGATCATGTTATATTTGAAACTCAGCTCGTCTATAGGCAAATTATATTTTCGAGCATGGTTCTGGAGAGTTCCTGAAAGTACGAAAAGGTGGGTCCTTCAAGGCACATTGCTGTTCCACATGTACTGTGTCCCTCCTGTCAACCCAGGCTGTGCTAGCATTGGAGATCCTCCTCTCCACAGAAACCAGTCAGGGCAGGGGAAGGCACGCTCTGCCAAGCCTGACCACCTCCATTTGATCCCTGGAACCTACATCGTGGAAGGAGGGAGCAAGTTGTCTTCTGACCTCCACAGCTGCTGTGTATGCCTTCCCTCCAGACAGACAGACAGACGATCAGTAAGTAAGTAAATAAATGTAAGGAAAAAATTACAAAGAAACCCAAGCTATTAGCATTCTGCATGGAATAGAGCATAGAAGCCTGAATCATGTTGGGGGCAGCAGTGGCTAGGGATCCAGGGATGAATGAGTTCGTGTCATGGTTAAGGAGCGAGGAAAGGAGGCTGCAGAGATGGCTCAGTGGTCAAGAGCACTTGTTACTCTTGTACAGATCCAAGTTCAGCTTCCAGAATCCACACCAAGCAGCTCATAACCACTTGTAAATCCAGCACTAGGGGAATTCAGCACCCTCTTCTGGCCTCCACAGGCGTCTGCACACACACACAAACACACACACACACACACACACACACACAAATACTTGCTCAAGTGTACAAATGCATGTGTGCACATACCCAAACCCGCGCCCACACCTACACCCACACATCTATTAAACAAACAAGCTGGGCGTGGTGGCACACACTTTTCAACCCAGCACTTGGGAGATAGAGGCAGGCAGATCTCTGTAAGTTCAAGGCCAGCCTGAACTACATAGTGAGTTTCAGGCTAGCCAGGGCTACATATTGAGCGCCTGTTTTAAAAAAAAACAAGACAAATTTGGGAGAAAAAAAAATCCATTTTTGAAGTAACAACACACCCCAGACAATATAAGTAGGTATCACTTGCAAAGCTTCCCTTTGACCATTTGAGGTTTTTTAAAAATTGGATATTTTTTTATTTACATTTCAAATGTTATTTCCTTTCCCTGTTTCCCGTCCATAAACCCACTATTCCGTCACCCCTCCCCCTTCTTCTATGAGGGTGTTCCCCCTCCCCAAACACCCACCCCTTCCCACCCTGAGATTCCCTTACACTGGGGGGCCATCACAATATATCAATAGTATAAATCAAGTTATTTAAATAATTCATAATGTTAAAATGACCTTGTCATTTAAGAAGTTATAGAGATCTGGGGAACCTCTGTTTAAGAAGCAATATTTAAAGCCTTTTGAAATAGATAGCCGTTTCCTTTTTCTCTAAAATAAACATACTATTCTGCATTTCACTAAAGTTAAAACTTGGGATCTAATATGTAATGTAAATAAATTTAACAAATGCTAAAAACAAAAACAAAACAAAACAAACAAAACAAAAAACAAATTAAAAAAATCTGCCGACCAACTAACCAGCAAACGAACCAGCCATCCAAACCCCAAACCAGAACCAAAAACTCAAACTAAAGCACCCACAAATCCCAAACTGAAACAAACAAACAAACAAACAACAAAGGACGGGAGAGGCTAAGTTTGCATCTTGTTGCCATGCCATGAGAGAGACAAACTAGTGGGAGTTTTAGGGAAAGTCTCCCTGACTTCAGGAGTTTGTCCAGCTTGCTTTTATGGGCTGTTTGCTAGGGATTAGGAATGAGGCAAACTGAGGATTGGGTACCCAGACGTCCCAAGGTCTGGATCCCTCTGGGACTCTCCAGCCAAATCCCCTAGGACTGATGAAGGGACATCGAGAGTTTTTAGGTTGGGACTGTTGCTTGCCTAGAATGCATAGAGCTCTGGGTTCAATTCCCAGCACTGGCTGAAACTGGGGCATGATGGTTTACGCATGCAATCCCAGAACTGGGGAGGTCAAGGTGGTCTGGCCTACAAGAGACTCTGCCTCAAAATAGGAAATATTCTTTAGAGAGAGGAGGCTGTTAGAGCTGAAGCCTGTGTAGGGGAGTGGGGATGCGGTGGGAGGGGAGCACGAAGACAGGAGGGTTGTGCTGCATGGAGAATTGTATCAATAGCTATCCATTCATGGATTTAGCCTAAATCAAACTCGTGCATAGTAATCTAGGAAGGGCAAGGATCAGGCTATCAGGGAGCGTCTGTTTCTGCCCTCCCCCTCATCTCTCCCCAGTGATGGAGGAACAGCAATCCTAGATTGTCCTAGATCAGCAGGGCCAGTCAGGTCCTCGGCAGCCACACTACTTCCCCAGCTCCTACAAACCACAACTTCTCCTGTGAGACTTTCCGAGGGGAAGGCACCCATACCTGTGAGAAATCCTTGAGGAAAGAAGAACCCGGAGATCAGAAGGATTTGGGCTGTCCTCTTTTGAGCCACAGCTGGGGGAGAGACATGATTTCATGAGGCACTTTCTTTCTGAGGTGGAGTCTGCCATCTAAGTCAGAGCTGTGTTGGGAGGGGAGTGGTGTCTAATGGAATCCTGAATTACTCTCTGTCTTCTTACTGCTTACTTCTCATCTCCCAACCTGGAATGTAAGCCTGGAGCCATGAGGGACAAGAAGCTTGGGCAGCTAAGGCACATCTGGCTGTGTGGAGACATGTGGTTTGCCCTTTACAGTGGGGCCACACACTTCAGCTAAAACCTCACGAATGGCCTGGAGTTGAAAACCAATATATAGATAAGAGCCCAGGGAAAATGGCATTATAATATGCTTAAGACTTTCGAAGTGAAGCCATTCTGGAAGGTTCTGTTTCTTTGGAATCAGATGATTCCCAATTATTGCTACTCAGAGCTCCCTTGGGAGTTTAGGGACAGCCACATTGTCAAATCCATCAAACCCCAAGCAAATGAAGTTTCCCGTACGTCCACGAATGCAGTCCTCAGAATAAGGTCTTTGACCCATGATCCCAGTGGCTTCAGGGATGGGTAGGCTGTGTTAGACCAAAGAGAGGGAACCTGGTTGTTGAGGAAACTCTGATACACTTTTTCCATTTCTTCAGACATCACCACGAGTCCTGCAATGGCTTTGTTGAGTGTTTCTAGAGAAATCTGAGAGGACGAAAGAGATCAGAGCACATTTCAGGAGTAGTTATCAGGTGGAGAGGACTTTCACAGTCCACATGTATGTGCTTGAGCATGCGTGTGTGCACACCTGTGGCGAAGACAACCTTGGACACCATTCCTCAGGCATTGTCTTCACCTTTAAAAAACCTAAATTTATCTATTTTAGTATTTTCTTTGGTTAAGTGTTTTGCATGTGTATATATCTGTGTACCACATGTGTGCCTGGTGCCCATGGAGGCCAGAAGAGGGCATCTGATTCTGTGTGACTGGATTTACAGATGGTTCTGAGCTGCCATGTTGGTGCTGAGAATTGAACCAGGTCCTCTGGAAGAGCAAAAAAAAAAAAAAAAAAATGCTCTAAATTGCTGAGCTGTCTCTTAGGCTAAGCTGGCTGGCCAATGATTTCCCAAGGATCCACCTTTCTCTCTGTTTCCCAGAGCTGGGATTACAAATGCATGCTACCGCCTGAGTCTTTTTTTTCCCTCCCACATGAGTTCTGGGGCTCACATTTTGGCCATTGTGCTTACAAGGTAGACATTTTACTGACTGAACTATTTCCTCAGCCCCAACTCACTCTTAACTGAGTGCTGAGGTCCCTGAAAATTTCAAGTGAGTTGACAGAACTTTAAAAATATAAAGTAGGCCGCTGAGGGGCTTGGGGGTTTGTAATGTCACACATTCATGCAGTCACTATTAGAACAAGAGAATACAGACTCAACCACATACAGCCCAGGTCTGAGGAATAGTTAGGACAGCCAAATGGATGACGGGATGTTGACTTCTAAGCCCACTCATGTTCTTACAGCGTTTTCTACAAGGCTCAGCGACCCAGTAACAGTGACGGAGGTAAACTTTCATACGTGTATTAACTTCAGAAGATTGTTGAACCGGTCCACTTCTTGGCCAAGGACGGTGGTCAGAGAGTTCAGGCGTCCTTGCGGGTCCTTGACAAAAAGGGTTTCGGAAGCGCCCTCCATTTGCAGGGATTCTGTAACACACACAGTTGGCTTGTCAGATCATAGGACATGTGAGTGCAGGTGTGTGCATGCCATGCTATGCCTGTGGGGGTCAAAGGACAGCTTTGAGGAGTCCGTTCTCACCTTCCACCTTCACGTGGGTTCTGTGGATTGAACACGAGTGCATTACAGGTGAGCCAGACTTGTCAGATGAGCTCTATCCACCGAGCCATCTCACTGGGCCTAGATTATTTTTCTTTTACATTCGCCCCTCGGGGGACCCTGCCGCCCAAGCTAATTTCTTTCATCATTAAAGCAGAGCTTAAAAGTGACATTTTTTATTATTTATGTCTTTGCTGATCCACATGTGTTTACATAGAAGCAGTCACAAGGCTTCAATTAATGGCAATCAGGGAAAGTGTGTGTGTGTGTGTGTGTGTGTGTGTGTGTGTGTGTGTGTGAGAGAGAGAGAGAGAGAGAGAGAGAGAGAGAGAGAGAGAGAGAGAGAGAGAGAGAGAGAGAGAGAGAGAGATTGGGATTAAATCAGTATTCTGCTTGTTATTGTCATGGTTCTTTTCATCCTCTGTGCCTGTTTGAACTTTGGCTTGGATGCGGGTAGGTAGATTGAAGGAGACACTGGCTGGGATGCTATGGAAGAAAAGCATGCATGTACCAGACAAAGTAAAGAACAGCCTGCTCCCCATCTGTCTGGTTAATCATGGGAGGAGCTGAGAGGAAGTGGGTAAGGCAGAAGTCAGAGTGACTGGAATGAGGTCTGGGTGAGGGGCTCCCGTGAGTCCGGTGGGTGTGGAGGTGTGATGGTAGGGGCCTTGAGAAAACACTCTTGGAGCTGGGGGGATGGATCAGTGGGTAATGGTGCCTGCTGATGAGCCTCCTGACCTGAGTTCAATCCCTGAGACTCACATGACAAGGGGGAGACCCGACTCCCACAAGTCATCCTCTGACTCCACACAAGATGCACTGTCTTTGGTAGAATGAGAGGCAGAGCTCTGAATACCTCGGTAGCAAACATTACTCAGAAAGAGCAGTCATTGAGTGACGTTCCAGGGACCAGAAGGTGGGTACCCAGTTACTCCACCCCAGCCCTACAGGAATATGAGTGCGTAAGTCTTGGTCTTCCCTGTAGACCTGCACTGCTTCCTGGAGAGGAGAGGGTTGGAGTGGGAGAGGAGGCTGAGAGAGGCATAAGAGTTTATCCCAAGTTACTGAACATCACTCATAGACAACGGGAGGGAGAACTGATGTCCTTCCTATCCCAGTCCTACAGAACGGAGGCCCAGACGAGCCACATGGGCTAGAACGAGGGAAGGAATTGCGTTTTCCTCACACGTGTGTGGAAGGTGAGAGAGCAAAAGAGGCTCTAAGATGCACTTTACGCAGGCTGGATTCCTTCCTCAGCATTCACAGTTTGGCTGCTGGAGGGACTTCACTCAGCAGGGCGTCCTCAGCCTGATTTCTCTGGGTCACAGAGCTGTGGTTACAGGAACCCTATCCTTTCCCTCGGGGGACATTTCAAATCCAAGTCCTCCTGTAGAGCCGACCAGACCCTGTCCCCTCAGACTCGGCAGATGGCCTTCTCATTTCACAGGAAAAGCTCCGTGAAGAGTGGAGAAGCCTGCTTCCTATTTCGCACTTCGAGTGTGAGCTTTGTGAAGCACAGGGAGAAAATCTCAGCATCGACAGGGCTCTGGAGAAGCCCACGGCCTCCACTGCCCCTCATCTCGGCTCCATTTCTATTCCCCCGTACTTATTGAGAAGAAACTGCTCCCTAAGTTAAGTGGCAGTCTTCTTCAACATTAACAGAACTCCCTGCCCGGTGGACATTCTGTTTTGGGGGCCTGGCCCTTGTGTTTTGGGGGATGATGGGATTATTCTTGGGTCACATGGCTTCTTTTGGTCTGGCAGCCTTTGGAGAATCGGCTGGACTCTGTCATGGTCCTTTTCTCTACCCCATTCTACTTTCTCTTGTCATGGCTTCACTGCCAACCATGAACAAATGCCCTGGGGACTTAAGCAGATTGTCATCCTCAGGGAAGTGAGAGAGTTGCTCTTTTGTGATTACTCGGAAAAAATCTCTAAGGTAAAGTAACTCAGTCATTTGTCCTGAATGAAGAAAAATACTGAGGTGGAGTCTAGAATGGGATTCTGATAAAACCTTAAACAATGTCAGGAATGCACTGTCCAAGACTCAAGCACTTAAAATGCTCAGAGAGCTCAGTGTGGGATTCATTTACACATGGCCAGCAGCTACTGTCTTGGATGACACAGGCCCAGGGACTTTAGTTCAGAGCAAAGCCTGGCTAGAGTGGTGTGGGCTGTAAGCCGGGTGGCTTCTCCTGGTCCCTGCTGGTGGGATGTCAGGGTGCAGTCAATCTCTAGACATAAATGGAGAACCCCATGTGAGGCGAGCTCTCTAGGGAAAGAAAAACTTATGAAAAAAATTAAGCCTCAACACCTGCTTACGATTTAGTTCTCTGAGTTTATTCCTCAAGCTCCCATTCCGGGCAGATGCCAGCAAGTATTTATTACCTGGAACTCTGGTCCGGATTGAAGCAACAAGCTCCTGGACAATTTCATCATTGCTTTTGCCCTCTCCGCCAGAGGAGGATCTTGGCTGAACCTCAAGGATGGTGGTGATTAGAGTGTTGGTCTCTTTGTACTGCAAAGGTGGTAGGAGAGCAGACAGGGAAGAGGGAGTCAAGATGATGTTTGCCAAGCATATCGTATGCATACAGGAGTAAGGGAAGTTTCCAAAAACAGAGGCGTTATTCCAACTGTGATGTGAATACAATGTGAGAGCACTCTAACCAAACTAAAAACAGATTACACTAAAAGGTGGTGTGTGTGTGTGTGTGTGTGTGTGTGTGTGTGTGTGTGTGTGTGTACAGGTGTACATGTATGCAGTGACGTGTGAGTGGAGGTCAGAAGGACCACTTGCAGGGGTCAGTTCTCTCCTTCCACCTTGTGGGTCTTAGGGATTGGACTCATGTCATCAGGCTTGGTGGCAGCAACCTTTATCTATCTACTAAGTCATCTCTCCAGCTCTCTCTCAATCAAAATTTAAGTGTACGGTACTGTTGACTGCATACACAATGCTGTTCAGCAGATCTCCAGACCTATTCATCTTTCCTGACCCAAGGTTTATGCCCATTGATTAGAAAGGAAGGCCAAAGCTGCTTCACCACCAATAATCATCTAATTGACTTTGCCCAGCATATAGTCCGTTAGTGGGCTTGGCCTGCATCTCTAGCATGGGATCACTAAGCTTAGCAGAGTATTTCAGCTCTGTCTTTCCCAGCCTCTGTGCCAGAATGACACACGGTCTCCCACGGAGCTCTGGATGCAACATGGACGTGGGCATCCCTGACCTTGAACCGGAAGTCCAACAAGTTTCCTCTTCAATTGGCTTGGCTCAACTGTGTCTTTTAGGGCGTCTTCCTCCTTTCTTTCTTCCTCTACAGTAGGGTGAACACAGGGCTGCTGCTTCTACTTCCAGTCCACGTGGTTGCTCGGGAGAGCATCTCTCAGCAGTGAATGGCTCTAAGGAGTGCTTGTCAGGCATGAGAAGGGACCTCATCGGGCTGACCAAGTGGCTCACCAGAGCACTCACTGTCTGAGCAGAATTTGATTCCTGGTTGGTTGTCATCTGGTTGTTCTTCACAGAAACATTAAAGTCTGTTCTCAGAACAGCTCACTTCTTCCTCATATCCATCTCAGTTTTAGAAACTGACATTTTGGCAATGCACTGGGGTGACAGAAACAGGCTCAGAGAGCAGAGGAGGCTGATGTCACATGCCTGCAGATTTGTCCCCTTCCTGTCCCAATCAGTCCTTTACTGGTTTTTACTAAGCATTTATTTAAATATAACTAAGTGTAGGAAGAAATCTTTTGTGTTAAGACCACAGTGGTGGTTTAAATATGCTTGACCCAGGGAGTGGCACTATTAGAAAGTGTGACCCTGTTGAAGTAGGTGTGGCCTTGTTGGAGTAGCTGTGTCACTATGGGCATGGTATTTAAGACTTTCCTTGCTACCTAGAAGCCAGTATTCTGCTAGCAGCCTTCAGGTGAAGATGTAGAACTCTCAGCTCCTCCTGCACCATGCCTGCCTGGATGCTGCCATGCTCCTGCCTTGATGATAATGGACCGAACCTCTGAACCTGTTAGGCAGCCCCAATTAAATGCTGTCCTTGTAAGAGCTGCCTTGGTCATGGTGTCTGTTCACAGCAGTAAAACCACATTGATTAAAAGGGGCAGTTACTCAACCTGAGCAGATCATGCTACTTCCTAATGATCCGCTTTGATATAAACATTTTTCTCTCGCTAAAGGCAACTTGCAAACAAATGGAAGACCGATTGCAAACTTCTTTCCTGAAAACAGGAGTTAAAAAACTCACATGAAAGAAAACCTTCTGTTATCAGGAGAAACGAACCATTGTTCCAGGGGGATCTGGTAGAAAGAGACCTTGTTAAAATACAATAGTCTTGCCGGGCATGGTGGTGCATGCCTCTCATCCCAGCACTTGGGAGGCAGAGGCAGTCGGATCTCTGTGAGTTCAAGGCCAGCCAGGTCTACACAGTGAGTTCCAGGACAGCCAGGGATACGAAGAGAGACACTGTCTCAGGAAGAAAAAAAAATCCAAGTCTTCCCAGGGAAGAACACACATCTACCAAATGCTCAGCCCTGAAAACATATTACCAGTAACATAATACGGACTGAGCTGGGCAGATTGCGTTTATGTATTTAGGAACATACATACATGCACACGCACACAACTCCACCACCACAACCACCACCACCACCACCACCACCACCACCACCACCACCACCACCACCACCACCACCACCACCACCACCACCAATTAAAGAAAAGAGGCCATGGATTTGGAAGAGAGTAAGGGGATGGTACAGGAGAGGGCTTGAGAGATAACGTTATTCTCTCATAATCTACGATAATAACAACAACAGACACAGCGCCACATTCTGCTCTGGCCTGTCACATCCTGTAGTCGCTTCTCTTCCTGCTGACTCCCTGTGTGTAACCGGGCGACTAAGTGTGTGCACTTTCTTTGGGCTTCATTTGTCACTGGTGTCACACAAAGCTTATATTAAATCTGTAAATTTTCCCCTGTGACTCTGTACCAAGAATGCCAGCCCAGTTCTGTGGCTCAGCTGGGACCCTGAGAGGGTGAACACAGCGCTGTGCTTTCCCTGTGCAGGCACACGTGGTGCGTGGAAGGGATCTTGTCTCTCCTGCGTATGCGCAGCTGTTTCTCTCTCCTTGCTCTTAGTGCGTCCGTGGCAGATGAGCTATATGGTGGTTTGGGAGGGGTTGGGAGTCTCAGGGGGAAAGAAAGATAACTGCAGATATGACATCCCTGATGCCAGTGATTCCAGAGGACCCTCCCCGAAACTCAGGGTTTGCATATAATGTGCTGTGCCCCTTGCAGAGGAAGGAGGAGCAGCCTTTGGTTAAACTCGGGTCACATGCCCACCTCTGAGCATTATATTATGGGCATCAGTGGTTTGCTTGCACGTTTGTGCACTGTGTGCATGCGTGTCTGTGGAGGCCAGCAGAGGGCATTGAATCCCCTGGAACTGGAGTTACAGATGGTTACGAGCTGCCATGCTGGTGCTGGGAATTGAACCCAAGTCCTCTGGAAGAACAGTCAGTGCTTTTAACTGCTGAGATATCGTTTCAATTTCCATCTTATCAGACTTCTATGGAAGAAAATGGGACAATTGCTCAAAGGGAAGTGGCTTCATTGCTAATCCAGAACTGTTGAAGGAGAAGAGGTGTAGAGAAGACCAGGCCCTGGACTTATCACACATCTGCTCTCCTAGCCATTCTGAGACCAACGGGAAAATGCAAACGTCTCCATGTCTGGTTTACAATGCTGCACGAGGGGTGGGAGGGCAGCTTTATCCCTCCTGAAGCTGTCCTCAAGAGAGGCTGCAGCCCTCCTGTGCTCTTTCCCGTGTCCTCTCCCCCTCTCCTGCCTTCTCCCTCCACCTTTCAGACAAGCGGTCGGAGGTCAGAGAGGAGTAACCAGAAGGTTTAGTCGCACATGTATTCTCCTGAGAGCAGAATGGGAGGATCAGGACACGTCATGCCCCACTGAAGGAGCTGTATCACTGTTGGCAAACATGAAATGAGCTTTCCAGAGATTCCAGTGTTGTTAGATTCCTTGATACTGAGGTAGACTTCACTGAAAAGAAAGACAATCTCCCTGCCCAGATATATTCAGGGAGAATCTAATCCTTGACCATTAGAGGTGCCTGGAACCCTCAGAGCCATAGCTCTGCTCTCTAAAGATGCCTGAGATGGCAATGACGAAAGTGAGCCAGGTGAGCTGTGTCCAGGGTCGGAGGGGCTCTCAAATGCTCGAGTTCAGATTACTCTCAGGTAAGACTCGTCGTCAGGAGATCTAGACAGAGGAGTAAAATAATCCACTGTGCTTTAGAGCACTGGTTCTCAACCTGCCTAATGCTGTGACCCTTTAACACACTTCCTCGTGTTGTGATGACCCCCCAACCATAAAAGTATTTTCATTGTTACTTCATATACATGATTTTACTACTGCTATAAATCCATATATAAATATCTGTGTTTCCTGATGCTCTTATGTGACCCCTGTGAAAGTGTCATTTGACCTCAAAAGGGTCAACCCACTGCTGCTTTGAAGCCAGTGCTGTGGTCTGCTATGTCAACTACTTTGAGAGAGCAAGGTTAGTTATCCTCCTTGGATATGTTCACACAGCATCTGAATCCAAGGGCTGAGAAGACACACTTCGAGCATTTATAACGGTACTGCTCTGATCTAAGCATGCATATCCATAACTGTTGTGTAACATGAGCCAAATGTGTCCAGTGTGGGGGAGAAGAGAATGTACACACGCACACACATACACACACAGACACGCACACGCACACTCACACACACTCACACACACACGCGTGCACACACACACACACTCACACATACACACACACACGCACACACATACACACACACACAGACACGCACACGCACACACACACATCCTTAGGCTTCTGTGAAGGCTGTGTCTAGCTTTATTAATTTTTCTTGAGCATCAGCAGGTACCATCTTCATCTTGCAGAGTATGGCGTCCAGAATGATTCTGGACACTGCTGGAAGATGAGTCTCATTAATGACTTTAAAGGCACCAGGCTGAATTGACACCATTGCTGAAAAAAATGGTTAGCCAGTCTTTTACTTGTTTCCAAAAGGCATTATAGCTCACAGAGCTGTGCGAGCAGAAAGACTGTTTTGAGTTTATATACATCATATAAATATGTATTTTAAGCAGAAAGAACACTTACCTGAAACACTAGGTTAGCATTTTCATGCATTCCAAAGATTTCTGGATCATCTATCAAAGGTAGATCTTCAATGTAGTCCTTAAACTCTTGGAGGCTGTCAGCCAAGGGGGCAAAATAGATGCCTGTCATTAAAAAAATTACAAAAGACAAATGTGTATGAAATGGACCAGCACTGCCTGACTTGATTTTTATTTTAATTTAAAAATTGTCTGTATATGTGTTCGTCTTCTGAGTTCATGTGCCTTCGGAGCCAGAAAGAACATTGGGTTTCTTAGAGTTACAGGTGTTTGCTGCCACCCAACATGGGCGCTGGGAACAGAACACATGCCCTCTCCAAGGACAGTGTGTGCTCTTACCCGCTCAGCCATTGTTCCAGCCCCATAGTTTCACTGAGTTCTCTTGAGGCTGTGAGCATCAGAGATTAGTATTGCGCCCAAAGGATCATGGGCACTGTTGGAAGTGAGTCTCACTAAAGGGTCCAGATCTCTGCTCGTGTTAGAAACTGTCTTTGCGTTGCTTTCATAAATAGATTCTAATTTCTTAAATCAAAGGCCACATTTGCAAAGTGTTGAAATATAGGGCCACTGCCCTTTTCCTAATGATGACAAGACACACAGTTGACTTGAAGCAGTGTCTAGCAACTCGACAATAGGAGCGTTTGTGAGCTGTCGTAATAGGAGTCCTTCCTCTAAGGGACTGACACCCACGGCCATCGATCTACCTACTGTCTGACTCAGAATGAGTCACCTTCAATTCATACATCTTCAGTACTCAATATTCGGTAATGGAAGTGTTCTCTAATTATATTAAAAGTACATTAGGCCAGAGCTCTGAGGGTGCGGTTAGATGGAATACAATCAAGCTTAATACAGAGCTAATTTACAGTGTTGTGTTCTTTCCATCAAATCAGCTTTGAAAGTCAAACACGGGGATGGGGTGAAGCTGTGAAGATGGACCTAGAGCCTTGGAAAAACTGAAAGATGCTGTCTGAGGCTTCTGGGGAAGGGATTTCCCCCGTGAAAGCCATTTACCTGATTCAGAGTACGTATACTCATCTTCCAATGTTTCGGGAGAGAAAAATCTTTTCAGGACAGTTCGAAGGCATCTCTGATCCCACGTGTCTGTCACTCTCCCGCCATAGGTGATCTCACCTGAAACGGAGCTTGCATTTTAAAACATATTACTACTTATCTTTTACACTAATAGATGCACCCAAATCTTCATAGGTTTACATTTATATTCACAATTAGTTGGTGTCACAAGTAGTTGCTATGTCCCTTTAAGATCATAAATCAAGTTTTAAAAAAATGAAATATCTAATATGTGTGCTACCCTAATCATTTTATTTTATTTTATTTTTCTGGAGTGATTTTACCTTTATGTCGTTCACTTTAAGGCAATCATTACATTTCACAGTGATTTCTGGGGCCATTCAGAGTGATGGAGGCCATGGCCTGGTTGGCCTCACTGGGGAAGCTGCCCTGTTGGCTGGTGGGTGATGTTCCAAGAGCAGGAGAGCTGGTAAGCAATGTCCTCAGCAGCTTTCCAGCTCAATCAGGCTGTCACCTGCTGTGGCCAGCGCACAGCAGTCCACTCAGCTGCCTTGGCTGCCATCTTGTGCTGCTCAGCCTTTCCCACCACAAATCTGGCTCTCTCTGCTTCCTGTTTGGCTTCTACCGCCTCTGTGAGAGACTTGAGGATCTCTGTGGTGATAGACGGCAGCACCCGCTCGTCAGAGTGCTCGCCAATGCTGGTATAGATATGAGGAAGCTGGCTGGCCACCGGTCGGAAGAGGATGCGTAGTGTGATGTTGACATTCTGCAAGACTTTGCTGCCAGTGATGACCGGCACATTCCGAGGTCGAGAGTGGCAGTCAAAGATGATTGGTTCCTGTACCCAAGGGAGGAGAAAGTGAGTCCCTTCCTCTACCACAATGCCCTGCACGCCATGGAATTGGCCAAAGATGGCAGCTCTGTGTTCAGCATCCACGTTGTATAAAGCAGAGTTCACCACGCCTCCTGCAACTGCTAATGCTAGGCCCAATTTTCCGATGGACTCAAACGCTTTGGCAGCCATGACTCCTGTTGCTTCCACTCACGCCTGCTTTCACTCTGCATGCAGGATCCCACAGGAGCCAGAAAAGGCCGTCAGATCACTCGGAAGTGAAGCAGTCCTGAGTGCCTATGTCAGTGCTGGGACTTGAACCTGGATCCTTTGTAGGAGCAGTTCTTAGCTGCTGAGCCACCTCTTCAGTCCTAGAATTCTACTTTATTTTTTTCAATAACAAAAACTAAAGCCATTGGGCTTTACTTCCCCCTTCCTTTGTTTCAGAATGTTCCTGATGTTGACCTCCCCCAGTGACTGTCATTTTAAAATGTTCTCACTTTCCGTGAGATGTTGCTTCTGTGTGGGTTCACTGAGTAAAACAGAACCTTGCATTTGTAGGAAGACAAATCTGTACACACCTCATAAATGATTGCTACCAAGCCAGGAAATTGAAAAGATGGATCCCAAGTGAAAGAGAGAGCTTGCCTGTCAGAGATCATGTCAGAGGGAATTCAAAGTTATGGCTGCACTGTCTCTCTCTCCAGAGATGCTTCAGTGTTGTTCCAAAATACATGAGTGGGGAGGGAGCATGGCAAATAACTTTTGATGTTGGTAGAGTGCCTTGGGAAGAGTCTAGACGCATTGACACACTTTTCTATTTATCACCGTAGTGTTCCCAGTAGGATTCCATGTATGGAAATTGTCAAGGTTGATGTAAGGCTTTAACATATTTAATCATGTTAAATATTTAAGGTATGCCAGGGGCTGAGGTGTCAGTAAAGTGCCTGCTGTACCTGGACGAGAGGCTGAGTTTGGATCCCCAGCATCTACATAAAAGCCAGACCGATGGCTTGTGTCTATACTCCCAGAACTTGGGGGAGGACAGAGACAGCTGGGTCCCTGGGGCGCACTGGTCAGTCAGCTTGGCCAAATAGGCCAGCTCCACGTTCAGTGAGAGACCCTGCCTCAAAAAGGTGAAAACCTGCCAGTGGCCACACACATCCCAAGGAAAAATGGCTCCCTGCTTTGCATAGGGGGAGTAGGAGGGAGAAGAAGAAGGTATATGTGACTGAGATGCACTTGATATGTATAGGAAATTTTCAAATAATAATAAAAAATGAGGTGAGGAGTGATTGAGCAATGAATGCTCTTTATGCTTCTAGGCTTCACATGTACATACATGTTCAATCACACACTTGGGTATGTACACATACCACACACACACACACACACACACACACACACATTATGTCTGGAATTATTGTTTTTGGTGATAAATGTCTCCCCGATTTTCTATGTGCAGATATTTACATGATGTGCTTATCATTATTGTATGTTCCTAGTGGGGACATCAGTTGTCACTGGAAACATTAAACGCTGGGGGTGAACACAGTCTTGACAGGGTCCAGGGAGGTGTAAGCCAACAGCTCTGCTCCATGGCCTGATGCCCTGGCCACAGGCACATACTGACCAGTGATGTAAATTAGCGCGTCCCAGGGGATCTTCCCTTCGTGACAGTAGAGGTTGAGGTTCAGTAAGGCGCATTCTCTGTCACTGTCATTAAACTCATAGCAGATATTCCAGCCCAGGGGGCCAAACTTCTTCCTCTCCTAGAAAGGATGAAAATATCCTGAGATAAAATTGATGAACTTGATTTTGTTTAATGACAAAGAAGTTAATTTTCAGTATTGAAAGATACAAGTTTTCATTAATGGTGGGCATCTCCATACAGCAACCAGTTAAAAACATTTGGTTAGGTTTCAGCCAGGCCTTTACCAAGGAGGCCAAACACATCTTCATTTAGTGGTCCCCGTGTTTCTAGAAGAGAATCTGTTTTTCTTTGAGATTTGGCAGACTTACCAAAGGAAAAGATCTGTTCTACAGGGTAAAATCAAACATTTCAAATTAGGGGAAAAATTCCACCCAGAGTTTGGCATAAAAATATACTTTAATTATAAAACAGAAAGGGAAAATGGGGTGGGGACGGAGAATCCTTGTCCTAGTTTTATTTCTATCACCCTGATAAAGTGTTCTGACAGAAAGCAACTTAAGGGAGAAAGGATTTATTTGTATTTTCAACTCCAGGTGACAGCCCATTCCGATGGGGAGACCGTGGCAGCAGGAACTTGAAGTGACTGGTCTCATCGCACGTGTGGGGCATGCGGCAGATGTGTAATACATGGAACAGATGGGAGGAAACTGGTGCTGGTTTGAAAGTTATTGTCACAGGGTTTAGGGCTCTGGTCATAGGTAAGGAGGAGTCTCTTAAAGGAGGTAGAACTCATCCAAAGGAGCAGGTAGGAGGAGACGACCACAAGGAAAGTAAATCAACCAAACTGTATGGCGACATGCGCCTACCATCCCAGCAGCGGGGAGGCTAGGACAGGAAGGCTGCAAATTCGAGCAAAGTCCAGGCTGTGTGGTAAGTGTGAGTGTGGAGATTGTGTCGAGACGACAACCAACCAACCAACCAAAAACCCCCAAACAAACAAAAAACAAAACAAAACAAAAACCCAAAACAAAAAAACAGGTGAACTTGAAGATTGGAAAAATATATGTGGGTGAAAAAAAGAATAAAAATGTTCTTGGAGTTTTCATCGTAGGTTATTGAGTGAAAGGGACCACCAATTTTGGGACTAGATTCTGGACAGGAAGCAGGTTAGGGTGTGTGGAGCACAGTTCAGCTGTTGAACTGGACCTCGTGTGTTCACCTGGGCGATGGTATTCCCCAGGTAGTTCAGGAAAGAGGCAAGAGCTGCGAGCCGCTGAGGCACGGAAGCACAGACTGGTGGCTGAACTAAATGAACTTTGGCTCCAACACAGAAAGGGCCCTTAGGGTTTTAAGACACCATTTTAAAATTTTCACCTGCGTCTTAACTACTTATGCACGTCTGTCATGCACCATATCCTTACTGCTGCCGAGGGGCAGAATCGAAGTCTGGAGACACGCCCAGAGGCTTAAGACCCATGTCAGGTAGCCCTCAACTGTCGCTAACTCCAGCACCGGAGGATCCAGCTCCCTCTTCTGGTAGTCCCTGAGCGCCCATGCACATGTGATTACACACAGCAGACACATACACATAAGTAAGTGAAAATAAGCGAACCTAAAGAAGGCAGAGGAGAGGGTGTACCTGAATAATTGCGTGGAAGAAACAAATGCCGAATATTAGTTTTCTCCATTTCATTCCAAGTATATTTTCTTCAAAAAACGAAGGTGTCATTTCAGTAAAGGCTCGCCTGATATTTGCACGCAGGCCTTTTGGAGGCTCATTGGTTACCTGGATATAGAAACAGCATACATGGCAGAGAGGGTGATTTTTGTGGAGTTGCTTTCTCTCTCTCTCTCTCTCTCCCTCCCTCCCTCCCTCCCTCCCTCTCTCTCTCTCTCTCTCTTCCTTTATTTTGCATTATTTCTAGATAGCACACATAGACTGAAGTCATTGAGATATGGGTAACTGGGTGGATGTTCAGAGATGAACTCTCTCATATTCTAGTTATGGTCATATATTACCTTGACAGAATTCTGAAGGACTGTCACAGGAAATGTGGAACAAGGCATGGAGCTTAGAAAGAGCCGGAAAGTGTCCTTGATTGACTGATCTGTTTAAAACAGAACCAAAACAGCAGGGAGGAAAGTTATAGCTTGCAGGAATATTGTGGGTTTTTTTTTTTAAACAAGTAGTAGTTATTCTAGGGAAGGAAAACAATGCTGTTACAGCCACTGAAAGACTCAGTTTATAAATTTCAAGTATATACTAAAGTGCTTGAGGACAATGGTGTGAGTAGTCCCTCTTGAAACTTCCTGTCAGCTGGGCTGTGTATTCTGGAAGCGGCACATTTCAATAAAGAACCTAGACATATCAACGAAAACATTTCCCTTTGTTTATTATATATATATATATATATATATATATATGTGTGTGTGTGTGTGTGTGTGTGTGTGTGTGTGTGTGTGCGCGCACGCGCACACGTGTGTTGTGTGTTCTTCGATAATTTTATGTGCATTTCAGCCCCTCCCCTAACTCCTCTCGGAACCCTTTGAATCTGTTGTTTGTTTGTTTGTTTGTTGTTGTTGTTGTTTTGAGACAGGGTTTCTCCGAGTAGCTCTGACTGTCCTGGAAATCACTCTGTAGACCAGGCTGGTCTTGAACTCACAGAGGTCCTCCTGCCTCTGCCTCCCTAGTACTGGGGTCAAAGATGTGTGTTCTGCTGATCTAAGCTCTATGTACTGAGCAGTGAGTACTGCACTTTCATTTTATAGGGAAGACGTAACATCTTTTCTTGATGCAAGACTGTTTTCTGTTCCTTTTTATCACAGCTCTAAGACGCACTTCAAGGTCAAATGTCTTCCCACAGGATGCTATGTGAAGCAAATGATTCAGTGGGCCATTCCCTTACTGGGAGTCCAAAGGCCTGTTTCTGAATCCTAACCATGGGGCTCCCCACAACCTCCCCATTGTCCAAGTTTTCCTTTTCATGAGGAGAGAGCACGAGGTCTAGAATGGAGATTTGCCATTAGACTGTCTGGACAAGAAAGGCTATGTGAGGATGGTGCCATGCTGTGGAAAGTATGTGCACAGCTTACTTGGGTCTGTGAAGGTTTTGATCAGCTCTTCCATTGCCAGCATCCAAGAAACGGCAAGATGGCAGTTCTGCAGAAATACCCAGTTTCCGGATTTTGTGGCATCCTTGATCATCTTCTCAGCAATGGGGCCCTGCCCTTGTCCCAGTGAAATTGACTGCACTCTGGATGGAACAACAGTGGAAGACTTTCTTGCAATATGGATATTTTAGTTAATTTAAATTTACATGTATTTACACACTCTGTAGGTATGTGGTACACATACATGTGACACATGCATGGGCACATGTGCTTAGGTTTCATGGCGTACATATGGAAGTCAGGGGACAATCACAGAAGCTGACTCTCTCTTTCTACCATTTGGGACTCAGGGACTGAATTTAGGTCATCAAGTTTGGTTGAATTGGGTTGGCCATGAATTTGAAATTCTCTTTCTTCACCACATTAGTGGTAGGATTACAGAATGAGACCTAGCTTGTCAAATCTTTTAAATGATCTCTCCTTTTCACTTAAGAGACATTTCCATATCAGATGATGATACCTAGATTAATCCTCTATTTTATGACTTTGCCTACTATGGAACATAAAAAAGTTGATTTTAAAGACCCATAGAATAGGATCCTGACTCAAGCTGACCCTGGGGAGGGGGCTGGGTGAGGATAAAGGACAGGCAACAGGTGCAGGTGGACAGGAAGATTATGATATCAGGCTGACAATATTTCATTGTATATTAAAAAATGCTTGTAGAAAGGATTTTGATGGAGTTGTTAGTCACACAGATTTGATCATAACACACAGTGGACAAGTATGATGACTATGTACAGTTGTGAGTCATTTAGAATGTATTTAAAAGTTTTACTGAGTTAAGTTCAATGGCTTGCATTCTTCAAGGTAAGTTGCTAATCAATTATTTCCCTTGTGAATGAACCATACTCTCCCACCATTCTTGTTTCTTTGGATGTGTTGTAATTTATTTGAAATGTAGACATTTTGAATATATAATGTGGCATCTGTGGAAACCAGGTTGTCCCCTCTCTTTGATGCTTACTACTGCTGCTTGTGTGGTTGCTATTTTTATTTAATGACTTTTATAATACCTGCATTCTTTTTTCTTCCTTTTTCTGAGACAGAGTTTCTCTGTCTGTGTACACATGGCGGTCCTGGAACTCTTTTTGTAGACCAGGCTGGCCTCAAACTCAGAGAACTCCCTGCCTCTGCCTCCTGAGTGCTGGCATTAAAGGTGTGGGCCACCACTGCTCAGCTAATGCCTGTGTTCTTTGCAGTGTGTATGCTGATCTCTCTGGTTGGTTGGCTTAGCGGTCATATGGTAGTGAAGCTGAACTTTCACTCAGTGTCTGCACCGACAACAAATTGCTCGACTTGCCCACAGGCTCTGTAGGTCTGCCTGCTTCTCAGGGGTAAAGAAAACTCAGCCTGCCTGCCTGTCAAACTGGGCATGGAGCAGACCAAAGCAATGGTTCCTCTTAGGTCTTGTCTGTTGACCTGGCTGGAGCTCATACTATCCCCTGTCTCCGATTTCTGCCTCTCAGACTTAGACTGGAGCTGTACACCATCTGCCCTTCAGAGCACCCAGGGTGCTGACTGCAGAATTTGGGACCTCTCAGACTTTGTAATTGCACGATCTAATTCCTTATAATAAATTTCTATACATAAACCACACACACACACACACACACACACACACACACACACCCATGTGCCACCCACATCAGTAGTCTATGATACTTTGCAGAAGCTCAGTGTATATAAATCATGAAACCTAAATAAAGAGAGAGATCCATCACCTCTCTGTAACTCTCAGACCAGGGAGTAAGCCATACTAACAACGTGGATCCCATTGAGTTGGAGGTCATCTTGAGAAAGATGAAATTATAAGAACATAAAGAGTCCTGTTCTTAAATGTGTTTGAACATAAGGAGCAAGGTTCACTCTTTGTATGATTATGTGATTATTAATTATGTATTAAATGCTATGCAGGTTCTAGTAGATTTCCACTAGGTTGTATTTTAATTCTGGGCAATCTCTCTTTGGCTCAGATGGAATTCACACCAGCACTTACCCTTCTTTAGGAATATGCATGGCCGAGGACTAACGCAGTTTAGTTTATTTATTGAGTAAAGATTACTTGAATGGAAAGCTCTGTTCCACAGGGAGGAGCACTTTACTATAAGTGCTCTATAAAGACCATAGCCATATCGTATATACACATACATATTACATAAATGTATGCACACATATATAAAAATCATAAATAGGTATAACCTTGTGGTATGATCTTACCGTTCTGCATACCCGCTCTCCCTGGCAAACCTCTGAAAGGCACCCATGGGATCAGAGCCTGTGCTCAAGATAAACACCAGTGGGGTGCTGCTTGACATGTCCTGATACAGAGTGGCCAGGTCCACTGGAGGTGTCTCAATAAATTGTTTGCCAAGATTCTCTATCACAAAGTCAGTGAGAGCAAAAACCACCTGAAAGTTGGAAGGAGGGAAAAGGTTAAAGTAGTAATCTACGTTGAGGACGCTGTGTGTTCCTATCTCAGTTTTCTCTCTCTTAAGAGGAGGGTGCTCTGCACTTTGGTATTTTAAGAAATAACTTGTTTACAAATGTATGTTTTAATTATGTGTATGTCTGCATGCGGCATGGGCCTGCGAGAGGACAGCAGGGGGCATTAGATCCCCTGGTGCTGCGTATGCCATGTGCATGCAAGGGACCAGTGTTAGCTGTCTGAGCTGGGTGCTGAAACTCAGGACCTCCGAGTGTGTGAGTGAGTGTGTTTGTGGGCACGCATAGCGTGCATGTGAAGACATACGTGGATGCACATCAGAAGACAACTTTAGAAGCTGCGGTCTCTCTCTTCCCATCCTGGGATCAGGGCACTGAACTTAGGTCTTTGGGTTTGCACAGCAAGTGCTTTTACCACGGCTCACTAAGGATTTTTAAAGAAAGGAATTTCATCTTTGAGTCTAAGCACGCTGCTTCTGAAGGAGGCTGAATTTGTGTCCCAAAGGACAGCACCAGTGTTGGAATGTCCTGAAGCAGCATTTGACTCCAAGCAGGTATGGAGGTCATAGAGATCCACTTGCCTCTACCTCCAAAGTGCTGTGACTACAGCCATGTGTCACCATGTCTGCCCCGAATCCCATTTACTTAGCAAGTCATTCTCTGGAGCCAAGACAGGGGCAATGCTCCTGAACGGTTCGATGCGGGTGTCCAGGTGGCAGGGAGGTGCCTGGCACATTGTCATTTTCGAGCCTCCTTTTCAGTGTGGTCTTGTCCGTGGTTTTGGCTGATTTGGGTTTTTTAAGTCCTTGACTTATTCTCATTTTTAAAACACAACCTGATTCTAGACCCTTCATGTTAACTTGGGAAGCAAGTTTTATTTGGTAGCATGAGCTTTATAAGGCATTTGGCGGAATGTGTGGGTGAGAATTTTCATAAGTCCTCTGTGTATTGGCAGAGGTGCCTACCGTTTGTAGCTTTTATCATATTTTAAAGACAATTTATTTTCATTTTGAATTATGCATATATGTGTGTGGGTATGTGCTTGTGAGTTCAGTGCCCATAGCCTTCAGACGAGGGAACCAGAGCCCCTGAGGCTGGAATTACAGGCAGTTGTGAGCTGCTTGACGTGGGTGTCGGGAACTGAATTCATTTCCTCTGTGAGAGCAGTGTGTTCCCTGACCTGCTCGCTGTCTCTCCAGCTCCACGTCATCACATTTAGAGAACCTGGTCATCTGGAAGGGTAAGACTAGGATCACAGCGAAGGCCTTTTTGTTTAGGCATAAAAGCGAAAGATTCAAAGGCTTATTCCACTCCACTCCGGTGTTAATTAAGACAAGACCGGATCTTGCTCTGTGAGGCCTCCACCCACTCCCTCAGTCCCTGGGGTTATTTCAAGGCCTCATGAATCACATCATTTTAAGTAATTTGTACGTTTCCGTATGACAGAGTTCCTAATTCTAACTTGTTAACTTCTAACATATAGCTGGTGTTCACCTTTCTCCAACTGAGTTATAAGTGTGTGTGGATACGTGGTTAAATGGCAAGAGTTTTAACTTAACATCTAAATGAAACATAAAGATTTAAAGATTAGTGATTTCTTTCATATGTCTATCCCTATTAAAAACTCTTTCTCTTGGGGGGTGGGGGTGGGGGACTTCCAGGGATTAGAAGCACTGCTGTTCTTGCAGATGACCTGGACCGGTTCTGAGCACCTGCAGGGTGGCTGGCCACTCTAGAGTCGAGGATGCAGTGACCTCTTCTGACCTTGCCAGGCACCAGGCATGAAAAAGGTACACACAGTACCTGTGGGCAAAACACTAATACATAAAAGAACTCTACTTTTAAAACCAAACCAAACCAAACTAAACTAAACCAAGCCTCCTTTCCCCTTGAAAAACAAACATGTGGTTGTATAAGGCGGAGACTAATATCTTGCAACATTTCTCACGATCGAGAATGTTCCAGCCACAGTGGCACAATCACAAAGCTTGTCATTCTTTGCGACTCTTACTCTCTAATCACCCCTCACATTTGTCAGCATCCTACTGTCCCAGTTTCCTTGAAGACTCGCTGTGTTTCAGAGCCTTCCTTCCAAAGTGTCTTCGATTTATCAGCCATGCCCCGGACACCACCTCTGCCCTGTCCAAGGTGACAAGCTCAGTGCGTGTGCACATTCCGTGCTGGAGTTCCTTGTCCTGTAACTCTAGGGCATCTCATCGCATCTCAGAGAGCTGTGGAGATGGCCGACCTGAGACAACGACCATTGTCTGTTTACAGTGAAGTCCCCCTTTGTGTCTATGAACCCCTTCTCACACTTCATCCACTTCCTAGGAAACTCTTGGCCACACTTTAAGTGACATTGTGGCTGTTCTGCTCTTACTGCAGCCATCGACCCCATGCCAATCCCAAACCCATTTTCCTAAAAAGACAGGGCAATACCACATTAGTAGGAATGCTCTGACCTTTTCTGGCTAATTCCTGTTAGTTCTCCCCACTGTGTCCTTCTCCTACCTCCAACTATTCTCCAAAGAACAGCTTCTGTTTCTCTTTAGTGCCTCCTGAAACTCACTGTGTGGGTTCTTAGCAGGTGACGTTAGTCCTTTATTATTAGTAAAACTAGATCACATCTGCACATGTGCAAACGAACCATCTGCATCGGTTGTTACCACAGCGACCACTTGCATCCATAGTTACACTGCCACAGTGACCACTCACATCCATTGTTACCCTGTGATAGTGAAAATGCCAGCCTTGCCGTTTTCTAGAACGCTTCTCCCACATGCTTTGTTTGGTTTGTGTCTGTGTTTTTGTTTTTCTGGGTCAGGGTTTCTGTGTGTAGTCCTGGCTGTCCTGAAACTCATGCTGTAGATCAGGATGACCTTGAACCCAGAGATCTGCCTGCCTCTACTTCCCAGCGCTGGGATTAAAGGCTTGCACCACCACTGCCCAGCTCTCCCAGTCTTCTTCCTGCCTCTGTGACTATTCGTTTTCCTCTCCGAAAAGGGGAACTCATCGGAGGACCACCATCCTTTGCCCAGTGACCTCTCATGGTACTCAATATTATTCTCCCAGGGTTGCAATAGATTCTGTGGCTTCACTTTCCAGCTGAAGTGATGATTCCTTCATCTGTATTCTAACACACACTTCTCTCTGGAGATGGCCGTCCACCCTGACAGCCGGTGGGCGCTGACAGCTCACAGACATCTTCCTCTCTGACACATGCATCCTTTCACGCTGGCTTGGTTTTGGGTGCAGCTATCCCCACTGCACCCAAGCAGAACCTGGGAGTTGCAGCGGTTCCAGGTCACATCCCTGTTCTCTTGACAATCTGCTACTTCTGTCTTAACTCGGGCGTCCATGATGACTCTCACAGACTACTTTAGTAGTTTGCAAACAGGTCTGGAGACTATTTTTCCCCCACTAAATGTCTCCTCTCATTTTTAATTCCCTGACAAAATCTTCCAGCACACCCTGGTCCAGGTGAGAAATGGCAACCATTTTCTGATGGTGTGCAGCCGACAGGAGGTGACCAGGTTCCCGCTGGCCATTTTCTTATCCTGGAGGGAGAACACATGGTGCTAAAACCATCGCCTTTATTTTTAAAGCTGCTTCCTAAACTGGACTGCTGTTAGCCATAGGCAGACCCACCACTCACAAGCAGCTGATAATCTTTGGCGGCAATGTCATGACATTGACCTTTGACTGAAAAGGACTACCCACCTTTTCTTCTTTACAGCATTTAACAAGAATTAACTTATGGAAAGAGCTGAAGTTCGAGCCCCAAACGTGTTCCCTTTCCTCTTCGTGTCTCTGCTTAGGGTATCCTTCCCAGCTCTGTGGGTTAATGTAGGTCTCAAAAGATCCTGGAAAGACAATTTGAAAAGATGCTTTAATCCAAGCTGTCTTGACTCTGAAGTTAAATGAACACACATTGCTAGCTAAAAGAAGACAGCTTCTTTAACCTTACTGTCAGGTTTTTAAGACACAAGTGTGAAAGCATTAACCTTTCCCATACTCAAACTAGTTAGAAAGGAGATCACAAAACAGCATCCAACAGCAAAGCCCTTACAAACAAACAAACAGAGATGTTAAAAATAAAGGAATGTATAGCAATATTACATTAAGCAAAAGGGAAATCGGAAGTGATTAGAGTAACCCTGGGTAAGACAGAACTCAGAATAATCATGATTAAATGAGGCAATAGGTCAAGTTCTACTAATTAAAATATAAATTACATAATAAAAGTACAATAAAATAAACACATATATTAGACAATAACATGAAGTCTATCAAGCATCTCCTGTTGAAGGCAGAAGGAAAAGCAGAAAAGAACACAATAATGTTAAGAAATAGCGCACAGAGATCCTGGAGAGGTGGCTCAGAGGTTAAGAGCTCCAACTGATCTTTCAGAGGACACAAGTTCAATTCTCAGCCCCAGCAGGGCAGCCCACAATCATCCATAAGTCCTCTTCCAGGGAAGCCAGTGCCCTCTTCTGACCTCTCTAGGCACCACACATGCATGTGGTGTGCAGACATAAAGCACTCGATAAACTAGATAAATAGATGTAAAAATAGATAAATCTAAAAAGAAAATTAAAGAAACAGCATACAACTACAGCCTTCCACAGAAGTATTGGACCTGGCATATGCAATTTGATTGAGATAAATAATAGATGAATAAATTAACATATAGACAACCCTATGTCTGATATGCACAGTGCATCATTCCTCCCATGTCACCTGCAGCAACTCAATGTTCCCAAGAAATGAGGTGGCATCCCACTTGAGGGTTAAAATGCTAGTTAGTTCTTTAAAAAGGATTCATTTTTATTATCTACGTACCTATCTTACTCCTATCTGTCTGTCTGTCTGTCTGTCTATCTATCTATCTATCTATCTATCTATCTATCTATGGGGGGAGGCTATCTGCATACTTATGTACAGGTATCCACAGAGGTCAGAGAGGGCGTTGGATCCCCTGGAGCTGGATGGCTGAGCATATCTTCTGAGGGCCTAATAGTAGCAAAGAGCCAATGACACTTAAGAATTGAGTGACACTGTTTAGGGTTAGGGTTAGGGTTAGGGTTAGGGTTTAGGGTTAGGGTTAGGGTTAGGGTTAGTGGTCAGTGTCACCTCTGCAGAACTGCTGACTCTTATAGGGGGTGGAGTCTATCACAGGGTATGAGCACAGGGTGTTAGCACAGGGTGTGAATCAGAGTGGTTCTCATCAGCTGAAGTTGGCTGTATCCCTATGAGCAGCACAGGGGAGGTAACCTGTTACTTTGGAGCCAATCCAATCAATCAATCAATCAATCCAATCCAATCAAACCCAACCCAACCCAACCCAATCCAATCAATCCAATCCAATCCAATCCAATCCAATCCAATCCAATCCAATCCAATCCTTTTTCTTTCTTTCTTTCTTTTCTTTCTTTTTCTTTCTTTCTTTCTTTCTTTCTTTTCTTTCTTTCTTTCTTTCCTCCTCTCTCTCTCTCTCTCTCTCTTTCTTTTTTCTTTTTCTGGAGCTGAGGACTGAACCCAGGGCCTAGCGCCTCTACCACTGAGCTAAATCCCCAACCCCTCCAATCCGTTTTCTAGTGCTGTGCTATGCTTAGATGTTGTACATTTAGTTGGAAGTAGAGGCAGAGCCAGGCAGATCTTTATGAATTTTAGGGCAGACTGTTTTACAAATTGAGTTCCAGGACAGCCAGAGCTACAGAGAGAAAATCTGTCTTAAACACACAGACACACACACACACACATGCACACACGCACACACACATATGTGTGCACACTCATATTTTAATATGATATGTTTATTAGTTGGTAAATTTATATATGCATACAGTATATTTTGAACATGACTGACTCCCCACCATAATTCTTCCCGGATCCATCCCCACTCGTCCATTCATTTTTAACTTTTATTTATGTGTAGTGGATTTCTGTGTGAGTGAGTGCCATATGTGTGGGGGTGCCTAGGGGAGTCAGTAGAGGGCCTCTGGTCTCTGGAGCTGCAGTTATGCATGGCTCTGAGCTGCCTGCCGTGGGTACTGGGAAATGAACCCCTGGCCCTTTGGAAGATCAGGAAGCACTCCAGCATGGAGCCATCTCTCCAGCCCCTGCATATTCTAAATAATTACTCTCAACTAATAGAATCTGAGCTTCTTGAAAACCATAGCGGACAATAGGTTAAGACAACCCAGAGGGTAATGTTACAGTTTAGAGTTTTGTTGCCTGTGGCCAAAGGGGAGAGTATCATGAAGAGGTGGGAGGGATTCTGAGACGTTGGTACTGTCCCATTTCTCAAGGAGTGGTGTTTTATAAATGTGTAAGTGTATGAGGTCAAGTTGCACTTCTGACTTTTTAGTGTATGTTAAATTCTTTAAAAAAAGCTTAAAGGCTCATGGAATGAAGCTACAGTTGGCTTAAAAATGGATGAGATGGGCTCGGGAGACGGCTCAGTGGTCAAAGTGCCTTCTGTGCTGGCATGAAGACCAGGGGTCAGATCCATGGTGCCCAGGCATTCTTGTTCTTGCCTGTAACTCCAGTGGTGGATGGTAGAGCGAGGTGGACCTCAAGGGCTCTCTGACCAACCAGTCTAAAGGCAATGTTAACTCTAGGTTCAGTGAGAGACCCTGTCTCAAAAAATAAGGCTGAGTAGCGATGGAAGAAAGACATCTGACGCCAGTTTCTGAATAAGAAAGTGCACCTTCCCATATAATATATAAACACACGCATAACACACACACACACACACACACACACACACACACACACACACACACACACACACACACAATGTAAAGTAGCCATGAAATATTCAAAATTCATGGGCCAAGCATTCAAGATACTGTAAAAGCAGTTCACCTATGATTTCTTAAAAAGAAAGGGATTTAAAAAAAAAAACCGTGAAAAGTACAGACGTTGGCGAAAGGATGAGTTCATGAATTGAAGTCAGAGCTCAGGAGCCTGTTTGCCCCTCCCCCTCAGCAGTGCTCTTTGTCTTCTTACCTAAGGATATAGAGATGGGATGCAACAGTATGTGTCTTGTAAGTCCTTCGAAAATTGGAAACCATTCTTCTAGGTCACAGCAGGCGAACCACATCTGAATGGGCAGCCAGGGAGCTTCTGGCTTAGGAGGGCGCTCCTACAGGGGGCAGAGAGAACACAGGCAGCCATTTACTGAGACAACCCCAGTAGAGTGCTCTTCCACCTTGCCTTGGGGGTAGGGGGAGAAACTGTAAAACGCGTTAGAAACGCCATTCTCGGGCCTGGGAGATGCTTTGTGGGTAGGAGCACCAGCTGTGAGGGAGTGAGGACCTGTGTTCCCCAGCATCCATGGAACGACTGGAGCGAGGCTGTGTGCATCTTTCAGCATTAGGAGGAGGGTTGGAGCTTGCTGGCCAGAAGCCTAACTGGAACCGGTGAGCTCTAGGCCAGTGAGAGAGCCAATCTCAAGGGAAGAAAAGGAATAGAAGAGGGTACCCAGCATTCTATGCTGGCCTCCGTTCATGTGTTCACCCCGACATACAACCATTTTCTTAACACAAATAGTAAGATATGGTAAAATAGACATGAGTGGGAAAAATGAGTGTGGTACTGTGGTAGTAGCATTGGAGGTTGAGACAGGAGCATCATGAGTTCAAAGCCAGCCTAGGCTACCTTGTCTTAAAAGCACGGAAATGCGCAAGCTAGCAAAAGGCAGAATGCTGTGCCAACCCCAGTTCTCAGGGGATGGTTCTGAGCATGAGGACAAGCTGAGACTTTCAAGTTGACACTGCAGATCGCAGAGTTGACCTGGTGAAGGAGTAGAGTCATGCTTATACTGGGCTCTCCCGAAACACCCTGCACCCACCTTCTCAACTTCAAAATACTTTTATGGTTAATGACATTTTTTTTATCACTCAAACTATAGTCCAAAGAGTCCGAGATGGTCTCAACCTGCAAGGGTGAGGAAAGCTGAACAGAGGAGTAATATCAGTGCCAAGACAAGTAAAAATTTAAGTCTACAGGGATGGAAAGAAGCTAAGAACATTTTCTTGTCTTGCAGAGAACCTGAGTTCAGATTCCAGCGGCCATGTTAGGAGGCTCACAGCCATCTGTGACTTCAGTTCCAGAGGATCTGACACCCTCTTCTGGACTTGGCAGGCACTCACGTGCACTCCCTTAACATACATATAATTAAAAAAAAACCAAAAACCTGTTAAGAGCACACAAGCACGCACACACATGCACAACTCAAAAACAATTTAGCTGTGATAAATGCATACGAAGTTATTTCAGATATTCCTAGAAATCTCCGTTGTGATGCCTGGCAATATTCCTTGAAGCACTTACATAAGGCTGAAGAGTTTGTTAAAAATGAGAGATAACTATGACGAGAGGCTAAAACTAGCTCTCTGACATTCCCCTAAACAGATGCCCGGGATTTCAGACTGTGTTTTCAAACACCCTGCTGTATCCAAACCATTTATCACCCAATCCAAGCATCTAAGGCATACAGCTCAATGATGTTTGACTGTTAACAGGTAAGTTCGACCATTCCCCAGCTACTGGGGACCATTAATTAAAAAATTAATCCCTTCAATGTCAGACTATACAGAAACACGCCAGGAGACATCTCAGGCTCAATTCCAGGTCGCCACAACAAGATGGCTAATGCAATGAAATGTCATTCAAGCACAGGGAATTGCTTTATACTGTACTGTAGTCGGTTACATAAGCAGCAGGTAGCATTATGCCTAAAGACGCGCATCCCTTAGTTCCAAGCATCGTTGCTAAAAGTTGCTAGCGGTCATCTGAGTCTGTTGAGTTGTGAGGTCTTCACCGGCGCAGGGTCCTGGTGTTGGTGGCTGCTGACTCAGGGTGAAGGCCGTAGAAACACAGTTCAATACAAATCTTGGCTCTTTCTTTTACAACAGATTTCTCTGCAGCTTGAGGTCCTGCTTGCAGCATCTCACCCACAGCAGAACATCTTTAAAACTGGAGTCAGTTTTCGCAAATCTTTCTCATTCAAGTAAGTTCGTGTGATAGTTTATTTTATTTAAAAAGATTTATTTTATTTGCTTCTGTCTCTGTCTCTGTGTCTCTGTGTCTGTCTGTGTCTGTCTGTGTCTCTCTGTCTCTGTCTCTCTCTCTGTCTCTCTCTGTCTCTGTCTCTCTCTGTCTCTGTCTCTGTCTCTGTCTCTCTCTCTCTCTCTCTCTCTCTCTCTCTCTCTCTCGTGTGTGACATGTGTACAGGGCCCCTTCAGAGGTTTTATAAGAGCAGCAAATGCTCTTATCCATTGAGACAGCTCTCCAGTTACTTGGTTAAGATTTTAATCCCCTTCCACCATCTTCAAAGTATCTTCACCAGAAGTAGTTTCCATCTCAAAAACTCACACCCTTTGGGCTATAAGAAGCATTTCGGGTTTTATCATGAGACTGTAGTAAATCAGTTACTCTCTCCCACTCCCCAGGCAGTTCTAACTCTAGTTCTCTAACTCCATCTCTTTTCCTTCCTGTACAGATGTCTAAATCTTCTCAAAGTCATCTACGAGGGTCGAAATCAACTTTTTCTACCTTCCTGTTAACCCCCTCTTTTAAATCACCCATACTCATGGGATGTTGAGCCCTTTACAGAGGTTTTCGGTGTTCGTTGCCCAGATGTCTAGAGGAGTCACATTCTATGGCAGCTGTATGTGCTCCCTAAGTGGTGAGATGGGAATCAGTCACCCTTTGCTCCACGGACTGTAGAGGAGATAGTGTTCCTGAAAGCATGGAGACACCATTCACCTCATACATCTCGGCAAGAGCTCTTGCATGTCCACGAGCACTGTCCACCAGAGTGAAATCCTTCTCCCTCCTGAGCTGCAGCTCCTTACTGTGGGCTTGAGATGTTTAGTGACCGCGCTGTATACAGATATGCTCTCTAAAGAGTTTTGGTTTTATTTTTATTTATGCGTGCATTTGTGTGTATGTGTTCTTGCATGTGGGTGCACACAGATGTCATTAGAGGGTGTTGGATCCTCTGGAGCCAGAGTTATAGGCCATTGTGAGCCACTAATGTGTGTGCTGAGAACCAGACTCAGGTCCTCTGCATGTCCCCATTTTTAACTGGCCAGCCTTTTTCCAACCCCTACATGTACTTCTTGGTGGGCTGTACAGCTACATTTAGCACTCTTAGTGGAAGAGTTTTATTATCATTCACATTTTTCAATTAAAAAAATTTTTTTGAATAATTTGTTTATTTTGTATCACGTGCATGAATACTTTGACTGCATATATGTATGTGCACCACATGCATGCAGTGCTCAGATAGGCCAGAAGAGGGCATCATCTCCCCTGGAACTGGAGTTTGACAGTTGTGAGCAGGTATGTGGATGCTGGGAACTGAACCTAAGTGTTTTGCAAGAGGCACTTAAGGTCTGGTCCAGCTTTCTATCCTTCAGTATCATTCTTAATGCTCTGGGATACAGGAGCCAGCCTGCCTTCCAAAGCTTGAGCTAGCCATTGGCTTCCCCTTTCTAGCCATGGAGATTCTAGATGGCCTCTTCTTCCAAAGGAGGTTGTTCCATCTGGGCTGGGAATCTGTTGCCCAGCTGGGCTACCTTCCTCAGTGTCCTCAGCTCCACAGACTAGATGGCTTGTTGCGGCTTCTGCAACAGCTCCTGCTGCTTCACCATGCTCTTACAGTGACAGAGAAAGTTTCTTTCCTTTAGTCTTTTCTGGTCTCAAACTTTACTTCTGTATGTTCTCTACCTTCCTCTGCCTTCACAGACTTGGAGAGCTGACGCCTTGTGTTTGAGGGGATGTGGGGCCGGTCGACCTTCTTTTCTTCTCTTCTTATCATGTCCATGCTCTGTACTGCTGCCTTTAATTTTCTTCGGGAGGCCAGGTGTAGCAACTCATGAGGCAAAGGCAGGAGGATGTTTGTGAGTTTGAGGTCAGCCTGCTCTAGGTAGTGAGTTCCTGGAGAGCCAGAGCTACATAACAGAAAGACCCTGCCTCAAAACAAAACAAAACAAAACAAAACAAAACAAAACCCCATCAAAATCCAAAATCCAATTAAACAACAAAACAAAACAAAACAAAACAAAACAAAACACACACACACAAAAACCAAACCCATACCCTCCAATAACAAGGAAAACAATTTTCTTCAGGAGCTCTCCCTGTGTTCTTAGAGCTCTGAGTTATGCAGGAAGCCTGACTTCATCAACCTTAATGCTTTGGCTTTACATCCCAAATGAGAACTTCACGAGGCTTCCTCTCATTCGAACATCTAGAGGTCAATCCAGGGTCATTAGTTGGCTTAATTTCTTTCTTTTAAAAAATACTGGGGTTGGGGATTTGGCTCAGTGGTAGAGCGCTTGCCTAGCAAGCTCAAGGCCCTGGGTTCGGTCCCCAGCTCTGAAAAAAAAAATAGAAAAAAAAATAAATAAAATAGGGTTGGGGATTTAGCTCAGTGGTAGAGCGCTTGCCTAGGAAGCGCAAGGCCCTGGGATCGGTCCCCAGCTCCGAAAAAAAGAAAAAAAAAAAAAAAAAAAAAAATAAAAAAAAAAAAAAAAAAAAAAAAAAAAAAAAAAAATTTTTGGGTTGGGGATTTAGCTCAGTGGTAGAGCACTTGCCTAGCAAGCGCAAGGCCCTGGGTTCGGTCCCCAGTTCCGAAAAAAAAGAAAAGAAAAAAAATACTAACTAAGGGGCACAGAGAGTGTATCCAAATTAACAAAATCAGAAATGAAAAGGGAGACATAACAACAGAAACTGAGGAAATTCAAAAAATCATCAGATCTTACTACAAAAACCTATACTCAACAAAACTGGAAAATCTAGATGAAATGGATGGTTTTCTAGACAGATACCACATACCAAATTAAATCAAGAGCAGGTGAACTTTGTAAACAGGCTCATATCCCATAAGGAAATAGAAGAAGTCATTAAAAACCTCCCAACCAAAAAAAGCCCAGGGCCAGATGGATTTAGTTCAGAATTCTACCAGACCTTCAAGAAGACCTGATACCAATATTCCTCAAACTATTCCATAAAATATAGAGAAACACTACCTAATTCATTCTATGAAGCCACAATTACTCTAATACCCAACCACACAAGGACCCTACCAAAAGTGAGAATGTCAGACCAATCTCGCTTATGAGTATCGATGCAAAAATACTCAAAATTTTTTTCGCAAACTGAATCCAAGAACACATCAAAACCATCATTTATCATAATCAAGTAGGCTTCATCCCAAGGATGCGAGGTTGGTTCACTACACAAAAGTTCATTAATGCAATCCACCATATAAACAAAACCAAAGGAGAAAAATCACATGACCATTTCCTTAGATGCAGAAAAAGCATTTGACAAATCCACGGGAATGGAATTATAGATGGTTGTGAACTGCTGTGTGGGTGCTGGGAACAGAACCTGGGTCCTCAGCACGAGCAGCCAGTGCCCTTAACAATGGGGTTGTCTGTCCAGTTGCTAATTTTTTTAAATTTGCAATTACAATTTAAGGTCATTGCTTCATTGGGTGTGATCTGTGGCACCCCAAAATGTCATAGTAGCAGCATTGCTTATCTCTGAGCACAGATAATGACACTGAGAGACCGACTAATCTGTAACCCAGGTCATAAGTGAGCCCCTGCTGCTGGAGAATGGCCTAGAGATGATTTGGATGCAAAGTTGTCATTAATTTTGACTTTGTAAAAAGTGTGGCCGCGGAGCCCAGTAGTGCTCCCAGTGCTGGGAGATAAGGCATGTGTAGACCCTCCTCTCCTGCCCTAGGAAACACCAAACCGCCCTTGATCGGTGCACATATTTCCACGATAATGTTTTATACACGGCAATTAATTTTTTTAATATCATTCCAGAAAAACCTAATGTACCTGGTAAGGTAGTCCATGTGAAACAAGATAAAAATGGAAATGACTGGAATTCAAATACACAGCCAAATAGGTAACAGGGTAAAATATATCTCCAACCATTTAAAAAATTAAATTGCATTTATTTATTTATTTATTTATTTATTTATTTATTGGGTGTACACCTGTGGGTACACACATGCCGTGATGCACATGTGGAGGTCAGAG
This sequence comes from Rattus rattus, assembly GCF_011064425.1. Taxonomy (NCBI): domain Eukaryota; kingdom Metazoa; phylum Chordata; class Mammalia; order Rodentia; family Muridae; genus Rattus; species Rattus rattus. The sequence goes on from NC_046159.1 coordinate 73,489,854, forward strand.
GGAAGTTTGTGTGGCTTAGTTTTTTTTCCTTCTGTCATGTGGGTCTTGAGGACTGAACTCAGGGCATCAGACTTGACAGCGAGTGCCTTAAACCTATGAGCCATTTTGTTGTTCCAAACATTAAAAACAAACAAACAAACAAACAAAACCAACCCCCCCCCGCTTACCTTTCATTTTAAATTTTTTTTTATGAGAGAAGGAAAACCTTAATTTTAAAAACTTCTGAGAAATTTCTAAATAGGGTTTCTGTGTGGTTTTTGCTTGTTCATTTTTGAGGGGGTCATATGATGCAGCTCTGGCTATCCTGGAACTTGCTATGTAGACCAAGTTGGCCTTTAACTTACAGAGATCTACATACCTCTGCACATATGCCCCACATTTTGGGATTAAAAGTGTGTGCCCCCAAGCCTGGCCTTTGATTGATTATTATTTCTTTTATTTCTGGTTATTTTTAGAGTTTTCAATTTCGTGGATTTTAAACTTCTTTTAAATACGCTACTCATGAGGAAGGCAGTAAGCAATGGAATAGATATGGTCTATGGAGGCTTTGAATAGGTCTCTCCCATGCGTTTATGTGTTCTGGAAAGTTCTTTAGTTTCTCTGAACCTCCATCTGAGAAAACTCTTCACGTTTGTAAGACAGTTAAGTTTTTAAAAGGAAGATCGCCTTTCTTTTTGCTTTTGAAATTGTGTGTTTGTGTGTGTACGTGCATCCTGTGCAGGCACCCATGGAGGCCAGAAGAGGGTGTTGGGTCCTTTGGAGTTGGAATGACAAGGTCGTGACAGCTATCAAATGTGAGTACTGGGAACTCAATCTGGTCCTCTGAAGTAATAGCAAACACTTTGAACACCAAGCCAACTCTTCCTTTCATAGATAATTAATTTTCTGGTTCGCTGGCTATTCCTGATTCAACCCACACAGATGTTATCACCTGTAGCCACGCGTTGCTTTTAACCTTTAAGCCCGCCCACTTCTAGTTTTAGCTCTGCTTCCTGACTATGGCCACAGCGTGATCACGTTACCACGTGACCACGTGCTTCCTTCTCTGCTACCAGGCCACTCCCTCCTGAACTCCCCCTCCCTCGAGACAGACTGTGTGCCCTCTGATGACTTCTAGTGAATACTTCCTCAAGTCGCTTCCTGTCAAGTATCTGGTCACTCTCTGGTCACAACAGTAAGAGAAGTAACACACGGGTGTGTCACAGGTACCTTCTCCATCCCTGCAGAACCTCGGAGGAAGAAATTCCACTCGGCCTCAGTTAGCTGCTCTTGCTGGCGCATGATGTCGACGCAGAGCATGAAGCTGTAGATGAGCTTGTGCTGCTCGAAGAGTCCCCGGGAAACATTGGTGTACGCAGTGAGGAGGGTCTGCTGCAGGAGGATTGCCAGGCGCTCCTGCAGGCTGTCACTCTTCTCAGACGTTTCGATTGTTGTGTTGAACAACTGAGGAAGGAAGAAGGATTTGACTAATTTACTGTGAGGCGAGAACTCCCGGTTCCTCCCCTCTTTCCCATTTTGACATTCACTGGGCAATGTGGCAGGCAAACACTGTGGAAAAAAAAGTCTAAATTTCAACTTAGTAGGTGTGGTTCATCCTTTGTACCAACCCTACCTTGCTTTTCAGAAATGGACCAACGACAGACTCTTAATGATGTTCAGAGCAGGTAATTGGGTGAGCGACAGGATGAACCGTAGAAGGCAGCCTGGCAGCCATCGCTCCCTTCACATCAATTCACACTGTAAACTATCCGCTCAGTCAGCCTGCTGGTCCGAGAAGCTGACTTTAAAGGAGACTTCCAGCCTATTTCCTGTCTGGAGATGTTGAAAGTAGACCCCACACTCAAAGATGTCCCATTTTACTGGGAAGGCAGTAGAGACGATGGCACTGCCACTGCAGGATCAGGGAAGGGAGGTTGGAGATGGCCCTATGCATTTCCAGCAACATCTGAGCCAGGTCCATGATCTCCGATGAGCAGAGCTTAGGGGAAGAACATAATTATTGTAGACAACTGTGATAGGCCCTTGTGATTTGCTTGGTGAATTACTAGCATGGTTAATTTGATGCCCTCACGAGGAAAGAGGACGCCATTTTGAGTTAGTGTTCTTTCAGTGCTGGGGATAGAACCTTGGCATGTGGGCAAGAGCTTCTAAGCTCTCTTCAGTCCCAGACTTCCTGAGACAGGCTCTCACTAACACAGTCCAGGCTGGCCTTGAACTTACGAGGTAGTACGAGCTGCTCTTAAGCTCCGAATTCTTTTGTCTCAGCCTCTCCCAAGTGCTATGATTATAGTGTGCTCCACCATGCCAGCAGTAATGGGAGATGGGGCTTTTATTGTTGGTGTGGGGGGGTACTGAACCCCAGGTCTCACACATGGCTAGGTAAGTACTCTTTCCACTGAGCCTTGTGCCCCAGACTGAGTGTTCTTTAAAAGCCTGGGAAGGTGTTGAGATGGGTGAGAGCTCAGAGGAATGCAGTATCTTTGGTGCCAAAAATAAAACATTAAATTGTAGAGCGCCCTAAAGAATTTTATTGTGAAATGAATTTATGGCTGGTTAACGGGAAGGATTAGGAGGCATGGAGGTTTCAAAATCCCTTTCCTAGATGATTCTTTCTCTGCCTTGTCCTTGTGGATGAGATGTAAGCTCTCAGCCACTTCTCCAGTGCCGTGTCTGACTGCCTGCTGCCGCGACGGTCATGAACTCTTGCTCTGACACTGTAAGTCACCATTAAATCCTTTCTTTTATAAGATGCCTTGGTCATAGTGTTTTGCCACAGGGATAGAAAAGTAACTAAGACAGGGGACAGTGTCCTCTCTTGGGCTGTTATCTGGTCTCTCTCTCTCTCTCTCTCTCTCTCTCTCTCTCTCTCTCTCTCTCTCAGCTGAGGTATTTTCAGAGCACCCTCACATCCCTTTCTTTCTTTATGTGTATCTTATGCTCTAAGTGGGTGGGTGCCCACAGAGGTCGGAAGGTGTCAGATGCTACGAAGCTAGAGAAACAGGTGTGGGTTCTGGGTGCTGAACTTGGGTCCTCTAGAAGAGCAGGTGTTCTTAACCACCGAGCCCTCTCTCCAGCTCCACATCTGCACCTATGTATATATGTATGCATTTTTAATTTATGTATGCCTGCATGTTCTATGTGCACCACAAACACGCCTGGTGCCTGTGGAGGCCAAGGGCGGGCCCTGTGTCCATGGAGCTGGAGTTATGGACAGCTGTGAGCTGCGTGGTGGATGCCAGCACAGCTGGCTGCTGACTCCTGACCGATGAAGCGTCTCTTTCCAGCCGTCACACACTTATTCCTGGAAGGAGATTTTAAGCCTTTGAAAAGCGCGAATTTCCCAAAGAGAAGAAGGTATTGTCTGAGTCATTTGGGTGGTGTTAAAGGTGTTCCATCTGGAATCAGGGTGGCACCCTCTTCCCTCAAGTCTGGACTTTGTCAAGCAACTTGGTTGACCTCAGAGTGAGTACTGTGCGTGCCACTCGGGGCTGGCCCACCTGGGTTCTCTGTACCTTTGCTTTGGGGGAGATACCCTCTTGGTACCCACCCTATTTTCTTGTAGCTAGATGACCACCGTCTGCTAGAGCAGTAAGAGACTTCCCACATCTCACCGTGTGTCCCTGATGAATGCCGTAAGCCAGAAAAGCTAGACAATGATGACTTGAAGAAAATAAAAATGTATTGCAAAAAGGGAAGGGGACAAACAAAATATACTGCTTTTTTCTACTAAAGAATTAAATAAAACTCCATTAAAAACCAAACTAAAACAAAACAACGAAAAGTCCTTGTAAAGAAGCTTCCCGGAAGAAATTTAAATTCCTCCAGAGTCAGCCCTTATTGAAATCGAAATATGTGCTCAAGGCTGCACTTTCTGTTCCAAACTGCATTCTGCTTTTCACTGGTGACATTTTAAGTTAGCCAGTGGACTGAGAACATGACAACTTGGAGTGAGGCACAGGACCCCTTTGAGTTAGAAAATAAATCCCAGCAGGAATCCTGCTTGCCTGCTTGGCTGGGCCCAGCACTCTTCGATGTAAACCTTTGCCCAGCTCAGACCTTTTGGATTGTGTGCTTGCTTCCTTGAGACACTAGACCCAACCGTGTGAGTAGTCATCACAATCACAGCCTGCAGAGGTGTGAGGCAGACCTTCCTGGAGGGGGTGTCGTTGAGGGCTCTAGATACTGGAGAGAGTGCTCTCAGCACAAAGGAATCAGTGAGTCTAGGCGACCGGAGTGGACCAGTTTTGCTAGCGTGTCCTGAGGAACCAGGCATATTTGTAGTTCTCTGCTGTGAGCCACAGAGGAGGCCGAGGAGGCCTTTGTTGTTATGTCACGGGTAGGAACATGGTGGATTAGAAAAGTGGCATGAAGCTAAATTGTTCTGCATAGAAAGGGGACAGCACACTCTGAGAATTGGTGAAGGATGGGGGCGGGGAGAAACGGAGAGAGGTGGATTGGAGAGCACAGAGTAGGAGACAGGTAGGATGACCAAGTCCGTCTAAGACAATCCCTGAAGACTGTAAATAACAAAATTGTACGCTTCTGTTGGATTCCTGCTTAATTAAATGAACAGTGTTTAACTGCTTTGGCTGTAAAATCAAAACACAGGTAACTGTGAGACTACAGAGATGCTAAGTTGCTTCTCTATAGTAATCTCTTTACTATCTATATGAATCCCTTACCTTGTTATAGACCTTAAATATGCATAATGATATTCATTTTAAAAAATTTATGTATTCACGGTACATCCTGATTGCTGCCTCCTCCTGCTGGTCCCCCTCACACAGTCCCTCTCCTATCCCCCACTTCTCTTCTGCTCTGAGAGGATGGCACCCTCACCCCCAGTATCACCCGAACATGACACATCAAGTCTCTGCAGGGTGGGCACGTCCTCTCCTCGAGGCCAGACAAGGCAGCCTGGTTAGGGAACGTATCCCACAGACAGGCAACAGCTTTAGGGACGGCCCCTGCTCCAGTTGTTGGGGAACCCACATGAGGATCGAGCTGCACATCTGCTACATGTGAAGGGGACCTAGGTGCATAATAAAATTTCTTTTTTTGATGTTCTTTGCCTTTCCTCTTCAAGCTTTTGTACATCTATGGATTATAGATTGCAACATTTCACCTAATACTTTAAAAAATTTAGCTGAAATAAAAATTTTCCACCCTTTTAACCATTTAGTTTTTAGACACAGCATAGACATGACAGGAGCAGGGAGGAAGAATTTTGGGCTAGTGAGGCACCCGTAGGGTGAGCATTCTGTCCCCCTGAAGTCTTCAGTGAATCCCAACACAGCTTGCTGAAGCTTCGTGACTCAGAATAGCTACTCTGAGCTCTTGGTGGATACTGAACATGGCTGTAAAGATGGTGAGACATCGAGTCTTCTTCAGGAGAACACGAGGCAAGAGAGACTGAGATAAAACTGGATGTCTCACAGTTAGACAGTGAAACAAAAAAGGAGAGACAGAAGAGAGGCCTCGGAGCCACAGGGAAGATGGTGTGGACTTGTGCAGGAGACGTTCTGGGGCAGACATAGGAACCAGCTCTGCAGAGTAGAAACAGCCAGCACAAAGTAAGAGAGTGCTCTCTCTCTCTCTCCCTCCCTCTCTCTCTATATATATGATGTCTATGCATAACGGTATTTATGCATGCTTTGCATATGTGTAAACATGTGCACATATGTGAACACGGATGTGGAGACCTGAGGTTGGTGTTGGGAATCGTTTTCACTCTTCTGCCTTACTTCTTAAGAAGGGTCTCTCCATCAGACCGAGTGCTCACCGATGTGTCTAATGCTGCTAGCCAGATTGCTCTGGGGGAGCCCCTAGTTCTGCCCACCTGGCATTTGCTCTAGTCTTCACTCTTGAGCAGAAAACACTTTAACTGTTGCCCCATCTCCCTAACCCCTAAAGGGGCGGGCTTCAACCTTCCCAATGCTGTGACCCTTTAATACAGTTCCTCATGTTGTGGTCACCTGCCAATCATCAAATTATTTTCGTTGCTACTTTGCAAAAGTTGTAGTTCTGCTATTGTTATGAAATATAATGCAAAGATCTGATATTCAGAAAGTCTGATGTGTGAAATCTATGAAAAAGCTAGCTAGTCCCTGGAGGGGTCGAGACCCATAGGTTGAGAACCACTGCCTCAAATAACAAAAGGCAGGTAGGCCAGAGGGAAAGCCAGAAAGCTAGTTAGATGAGGAAGCAGAGAGAAAATGAGCCTTGCCAAGCTCAGCCCTGCTCTTCATCTATAGACTTTGCACACACTGAACACTGGACTCCTTAGGTGATCTGGTAGGTAGGACCACATCCAAAGTTCCGGAGGGTTTCTACCCCCAAACTCAGTTCATGGTTTGTCAAAGGCACGAAATAACTCAGCAGGGATCAGAGGGAAGTCACAAAAAGGCAGTTACCTGTTTAAAGTACTTCAGTGAATACTGATACATGGGATCAATTTCCGAGAGGCTGGCGATCACAAAGTACATCACGGAGCCCTGTGTGGCCACCGGGCGGTACTTCTCTCGAGCTATGTTGATCATCAACTCGGTGGACTCTGCTTCCTTCAGCCTGGTTTTAATGGCACCCGAAGTGATCTGAATAAACACACAAGTTCTTAGGGATCTGCCTCTGAAAACCAGTGGAGATTTGGGACGCATCTAATCCAGTCTAGGAAAGAAATATGGGTGGAGTGAGTTTGTGATTGTGGTGAGGGGCATCGAGGTAAAGGAGCGGTGACAGAGGCTCTGGACCCGGTGACCTTCTTCTGACTGAGCCGATCCTGGCTCCTCGAAGTTAGGAAACCGGAAGGACGGTGGACAGTGTCAGAAGTGGAGAGGGCGGCCTGGGATGGAGCTCAGAGGTGGAGTGTTCGGAGGGCAGAGACTCAGTTCTCAGATCCTTCCAGGCGAGTGCTCACCATAGGGCTACATCCTCAGGCCAGTATGCAATTTTTAATATCAACCAAGTAGAAAGGCCATGACATGGACTCTTAGCTAGTCGAAGGCTCAAAGGTCATTTTTTTTTTTTGTTTTGTTTTGTTTTGTTTTTCTTTTTCCCTTCTGGAAAAGCACTCTGCCTGTCTTGAATCAACGAGAATCACGTTATGGGCTGTGCTTTAAATTTATGAGATAAATCACTCCAGGATCACACGCTTACTGTGACACCTCATGGTGCCAGCCACAGGTTTCTGTTGACACCACTGGTGTGTGACCACCCTAATGCTTAGAGAGGGAAGAGAAGGATGAGCTACTCACAGATCCCCAGTGCACTGAATGCACCTACCTAATGAAGGGTAAGACGTGAGCCCTCCGGCTCGGACCTGAGGTGAGCAGTAACAGGGGCTGTGAGAGAGGCTTGGGAGAAAAAGGAGGAGGAGGAGGAGGAGATTAATTCCAGTTGGAACCTCCAGGAAGACTTCCTGGAGGAGGTGGCAGTAGCTTTCCACTTGTATCTTGTCCTGATTCTTCACAGTCTTTGTTTTTAAATGTTTAATAGACAAGGGGTCAGTGGTGCACAGCTTCTGGGCTCGTCTTTTGTTGGTGAGGAGGCCTGATAGTCTACGTGTGTCCCTGGTAACTTACAGGTGGTCTGCTTTTGCTCTGAAGCCCAGATAGAACCCTCAGTTCCTGAAGCTACGACTTATTAAATTTCTTACTTTACTTTTATTTTATGTATATGTATTTTATGTAATTTTGCCTGCGTGTATGTCTGTGCACGACCTATGTGCATTCTGGCGATGCTAGAAGAGGGTGCTGGATCTCCTGGAACAGTGGTTACACAGGGTTATTAGTCACAATGTGGGTCCTTCGGAAGCGCAGCCAGCGCTTTTAACCACAGAGCCATCGGGGGTGGGGCAGCCAGCCCTAAAACTATGACTTTTGAAGCAGCACACGTTTGTTGTTTTGAGGCTGAGTTTCTTTACATAACCTATGCTCCTTTGTAACTCACTACAGTCTGGGTTAGCATGCATTATGCATTTTTTTTAATCCTCCTGCCTCAGCTTCTTGAGTTCTGGGACAGGCCTATACTGTCATGGATTGATTAACACGCCCTCTGTCAAGACTGTGACTATGCCACTTGCCTTTGAGTCCTGGAGTGTATCAATAAGTTCTTCGTTATCCAGAATATTCCCTTCAGATGTAAAGAGCAGTTTCAGGATTTTGTCTTCAATGGACTTCAGCTGGTTTTTATCACTATTGATCCTCACGATGAGCTGAACTCTCTGTCCCTCCAACTCAGGTTTTTCAAGTCGCACTACGTCGCTAGAACCCAAGTGGAAAGACCTGGATTACAACTTCTCAGTTCCCCTAAGTCGCTGTTCTTTCCTGCCCTGTGTGTGACTGCTTCCCCGTCTTGCCTCCCCCCTCCCCGAGTATTCTGTCAGCCGCCATTGTGGGTGAATCTGTGCAGCTGAATCTGAAGGCACAGTCGCTCTGGTACGGCTGTCCAGAGGACAGCATCATCGTTTATTTACTTTTATATGTACTTACTTATTTGGACTGTGTGTGTGCCGTGTCTGTGAGTGTGTGTCTGTGTGTGTGTCCGTGTCTGTGAGTGTGTGTCTGTGTGTGCCCATGTCTGCGAGTGTGTGTCTGTGAGTGTGTGTCTGTGTGTGTGCCTGTGTCTGCTAGTGTGTGTCTGTGTGTGTGTGTCTGTGAGTGTGTGTCTGTGTGTGTGTGTCTGTGAGTGTGTGTGTGTGTCTGTGTGTCCGTGTCTGTGTGTGTGTCCATGTCTGTGTCTGTGAGTGTGTGTGTCTGTGAGTGTGTGTCTGTGTGTGTGTCCGTGTCTGTGAGTGTGTGTCTGTGTGTGTGTGTGTGTGTGTGTGTGTGTGTGTGTGTGTGTGTGTGTGTGTGTGTGTGTGTATCTGTGTGTGTGTCCGTGTCTGTGTGTGTCTGTGAGCGTGTGTCTGTGTGTGTCCGTGTCTGTGAGTGTGTGTCTGTGTGTGTGTAGTGTGTGTGTAGTGAGTGTGTGTGTGTCTGTGTGTGTGTGTCTGTCTGTGTGTGTCTGTGTCTGTGGTGTGTGTCTGGTGTGTGTCTGTGCATGTGTGTCTGTGTGTGTGTCCATGTCTGTGTGTGTGTGTGTCTGTGTGTGTCCGTGTCTGTGTGTGTGTGTCTGTGTCTGGGAGTGTGTGTCTGTGTGTGTGTGTCGTGTGTGTGTCTGTGTGTGTCTGTGTGTGTGTGTGTGTGTGTCTGTGTGTGTGTGTGTGTGTGTGTGTCTGTGTGTGTGTCTGTCTGTGTGTGTGTGTGTGTGTGTGTGTGTGTGTGTGTGTGTATATATGTGTGTGTGTGTGTGTGTGTGTGTGTTTGTGTGTGTGTCTGTATGTGTGTGTCTGTGGTGTCTGTATGTGTGCCCATGTCCTGTGTGTGTCTGTGGTGTGTGTCTGTGTGTGTGTGTGTGTGTGTGTCTGTGGTGTGTGTCTGTATGTGTCCCATGTCTGTGAGTGTGTGTCTCATGGTGTGTGTGTGTGTGTGTGCAGAAAGTGTGGACTTGTGAGTGGTGTGAGTGTGTGTGCAGATGGAGGTCAGGTGGTGACTTCTGGTGGCATTCCTCAGCAACGCTACCCAACTTATTTTGAGGCTGGCTTCGTTGGTCTGGAGCTCAGCTGCTAGGCTGGGCTGGCTGACTGGAGACCTCCGGGCCTACCTCTACCTTCCCAGCACACATGGCTTTTTATGTGAGTTCTGTGAATTGAACTCAGGTCTCAGGGACCTCAGAGATGGCTCGGCAGGTAAAACTACTTGGCACCAGAGCTGATGACTTGAGTTCAGCTCCTAGATTCCATACAGGGAAAAGAGATTACTAACTCTGACAGGTGGTGCTCAGACTTCTACACACGCTCCATGGCCCGCAGATAAGACACTCCCCACTATATAATAAATAAATATAAAAGCTGAGCTCAGGTCCCTCTGCTTGCCCTAGGGCTTTAAGGACTGTGTCTCCCCAGCTGGTAAAGCAGCTCTGATTCCCAATCTTGTGTGTCCAAGGTCTGGTCTCTATCATTGTTTTCATGGCACCGACTTGTTTGGAGGGAGCCATTTTACCAGTCTAATCACTCAATGCCATTCGATAATGCTTCCCTATGCTGGGCTGGAAATAGGAACATTCCACACAGGATCAAAAAAAAAAAAACATGGGAGATTATGAAAACTTAACACCTCAAAGAAATAATTCTTCTCTATAAATGATCTGTGAATGTATTCTTATAACACAGCAAAAGAGGAAAATATATAAACTCTTTTGTTCACTTCATCTGCACATCTAGTGCCCTCCTTAGAGGCAGGCATGCTCTGAGAAGCTCCTTCTGAGGTTCTCCCTGTGCATGGGCCGTTGCGATGGCTCAGTGGTCAGTGCTTGCTGCCGAACCTGGAGACTTGAGTTCAGTCCCCGAGACCCAGGAGGTGGAGGGAAAGCACCAACTCCTGTGCTTGTCCTCCGAGTGCTGAAGTTCAGGTGCTCACAACACACGGGTACACGCAGTGAATAGAATGGAATAAAATAGCAAGGCATGGCATATGATAATGTGAATGTATGACCTGATACACGTAAAGGTTAATGATAACATCTTCAGAGGCATGTTTATGTGTGCATAGACATGGAATGTGTTCAATGATACGTTGTTAAAATAACACTATGGGTAGTGTTTAGAGTTCGATACCACATTTAAAAAAAGACCTGCTTAGCTGTGAATTGATAAGATCTGATATGTTTTTTGAGATTTCTTTTATTATTTGTTTTTCTTTGTCCACATTTCTAAACAATGGCTAGAACGATCATTCACAGGCTAAGAGTGCATGCTACTCTTGCAGAAGCCCCAAGTTTCTTTCCCAGAGCCCTCGGTGGGTGGCTTATAACCTCCTGTAACTCCAGCTCCAAGGGATCTGAAGGTACTTGCACTCTGATACACAGAGACAAACATGTCCGCACAGGGTTAAATACAAAAAATAAATATAAAAAACCCCTTCTAAATAAGATATTAGGAAACCCATAGCCATCACCCAGCTTCCCATCCATACTCTCTAGTCCCGTTACCTTAGCAACTGGTCCTCCAGACCCGACTTAGTTACAGTGAAGTTGATGATGGTGACTTTAATGCACACCTGGAAGAGGAGCATGAAGCACATGATTGCCTAAGTGTCAGCTGGCATAAAACAATGTTTTGTTTTTGTTTTTGTCTTTTAGATGTAAACAGGATTCCCTATTATCTGGGAATGCATCCCTAGTCTGGTTTGCATTCATAGGCCTATGCCCTATGCACACATGCCAAGCGTAGCACGGCTTTCGAAATTCAAACATGATTTTACCAGTAGGAGTGGTCATCTCCTCCCACTCTTCCTCCACCCAGGTTCCTACATGATAGTTGAAGGACTGAAGAGTCAGAGAAAGCTTGGCAGCAGCACTTCCGTATCCAGAACTCAGGTTTGAATTCCAGCAGTGCCCTTCAGGGCTTTCATGTTGGGCAAGCCTTTTCATCTCTGTCAAGCTTTAGTTTCTGATAGTTATTAAAGAATTAATAGGGTATCTGTGGGGGCCAATCAAGGTAATAAAATTTCTCGGTTATCTATAGTGACTTGCACATAATGGCTTTGTTAAAAAGCTTTATTTGTAATAAAATGAGCTTTACCTCTTTCATTTCGTCGTATTAGTATACTCTCAGAATAGTCAGACTTCTCTTGTAGATCAATGACAAAGAGAAGAAAGATAGTACCTTCTGCCATGTCTAACAACACTTACAGGGGCTTTAGCCAACAGTCCTGTAAGTTCACTCAGTCACTAAGTCCTTCCAAAGGGCGACACTTTTATTTGGGAGTACAGGACAGGGACATTTTTGAACAAGGCTGTGAGATAGGTCACGCTCTGGGATCTGTCTGGGTGGGGCACTTGTGTCCTATGACAGGAAGGGAGGGTGGCAGAGGGAGAAAGGGAGTGTAGGAGAGGTCCTTAGCCGATCCCTGCAGGTGGGAGTCCACCAAGCCTTAGAGACTTATCCCACATAATTCAGCTGGGCGGAAAGTTCCAGACTAGCAGCTCATATGCACCTCAGGCAGGTAGTGGGGATTCGGCATTTTGGTGGTCATGTAGAACCTGAAACTCTTGTCGTAATCGATGTCTGAATCTCCGAGGCGGATGAGCAGTCTTCCGCCACTTATGAAAGTCTGCTTTAGAAGGATGGGCTCCAGGGCTGGATCCAAGACTTCCCTGAGCTGTAAAAGAAAAATGGAAAGGTGCGAAGAAGCAAGGAGTTGAAAGTGAATGTCACCAACTTGTCACTTAAGGGCCTCAGAATTTACTTTGAATAAGTACTTTCCCCCGTGATCATGTGTTTCCTAACACAAAGGCAGGGTGTTAATTTAGAATAATCTCACATGCTGCCTACGAGAACTAAGGCAGTCGAGCAAAGGTCGGTGATGGGATCTGACTGCTGGGTGACCCACTCCTCAGCTGTCTGTGTGGCAACTCATTTTTCTGAAAGTCCTTCTTGATCTCAAAAAACTAAACTTGCCCTTGTGGCCACGTTAATACTCTGCCTTGAGATCACTTAAGACTGTATGCTTCATTGGTGAGCTCCTGGCTCAGTGAGAGACCCTGTTTCCAAAAACAAGGTGGAAATTGAAAGAAGATGAAACCTGAAGTCAACTTCTGACCTCCACATGCATATACGACCCCATGAACCACCTCCTCCCTGGCCTCCACATCAAGAGCTGAGATAACAAGATCAGTTTCACAGTCATTAATGGGTAGGCAAAGGGTCCGACAGAACCATTGTAGCAGATGCAGAGGGAATCTAAGAATGGGTACCATGGTAATGACCCAATGCCCTGGAGAGCAGGAAAGTTGCAGTATCCTCTCCTGGCTGGGGGCCCGACTCCCAAGTGTGTTTTGCTCTTGCACAGGGGCACAACGCTAAGGAAGGAACTTTGTCCTCTGCTGTGAATGAGGTAAGTCCCCGGGACCTCTTGAGATTCAAGGTAAACACAAGTTGAGAACACAGTTGAAGCTAACGTAACGGTGCTAACGTCTTCTGGAGATGTCCTTCTGCAACATGACACAAGGCAGGGTATGGGATTCATTCTAGCACCTTCTCTGTGCTGGCCACAGCTTGGCTGCAATGAGGTCCTGGTGCTCAGTGTGGCTTGAATGGGGAGTATTGTTAATCATTTTGGATTTTCTAAGCAGTCAAGACTGCACAGATAGTTCAACTTCTTAATGCCTCAGTTTCTCCACTGGAGGAATGGAATAATAATGGTAGCTATCTGTTAATAATCAATCCATCTAATTGTAAGGTTGAAGTGAGGATTAATGAGTTAGGATATTGAGAACCAAAGCGTGACAAACCAAACCACAAACCACAAACCAAATGGGATGACATCATATTAATTATTGGTCCTTGTTATCATGAAAGGGCTGCAGCTAAGTTACCACAGGTCAGCGCCCTTTCTGTTCATTCTTTGTGCTGAATCAGAGATACTTCAACATAGGATTTCCGTAGTCACAGCTCATGCTTTTATTTATCCCTTACTCCCTTATAAACATTCATGGTGCCTGAGTCCTGTGGCCCAAGAGACCTTCTTCCTGGATCGAGCTGAGACAGAAATCACAGCTTAAATCCCACCCTCTCCAAAAAGATCTGTGCTGGTTAGTTTTTATTGTTAACTTGAGAAAACCTAGATTCATTTGAGACGTTGGAGCCTCAGCAGAGGGCTTGCCTAGATCCAACTGGCCTATGCGCATATTTGAGGGCCCAGCCACCCCTGGGTGGGTGATTATGGGCTGTATTAACAAAACTAAGTAGGAGTCAGTGAAGGAGCCAGCAAGCAACATGGCCTTCCTCAGTGATGGACTGTGACTTGGAAATGTAAGTCAAACATTTAATCTTTCATCCCCAAGATGCTTTTTGTGAGAGCGTATTACCCTAGCAATAGGACGAAACTAGACTGGAACGGTGTCCCTGTTCTTACTGCCATCTCTGTACCCTGCTTGCTCTTTAAAGCTTTTGCTTGAAAGATCTCTTCCTCCCCATCACTTCCGTCTTTACTATCTTTGTTCCCAATGAGTCTGTGGGCTTTTGAGGGCAGGGGACCCTGTCTGTATTCCTTGCAACTTGTTCTGAAATGTTTTTGGGATGAGTGAATGATGTAAGGACATTAGTCTTGGAGTGATAAATCTCACAGTAGAACATCTTAACTCAGTGAGCCACTCCTCTGGGGGTGTGAATGCACTCGGTTGGTAGAGTGTTTGCCCAGCGCCCAAAGACCCAACTCCTAGCACAGCACTGCAAACCCCAGCTTTGGTGACACATATCTGTAATCCCAGCATTTAGGAGGTAGAAGGATGTGGATTAAGAGTTCAAATTAATTTTTGGCTACATAGTAAGTTTGAGACCAGCCTATATACATGAGACCTGTCTAAAAAACAAGGGTTCATCTTTATTATTGATCCCTTTAATCTGACCATATGCCCAAGTAGAAATAATGATTACATTTACCAGAACAGTGCGTGTTTCATCATTAGTGTATGACATGTATGTAGACAAGGGTTCCTGCTGTCTTTACCGCTTTGAATTTTTGGTCCTTTAAGAACTACAGCAAGGTTTGGGAATGAGCAGCACGGTAAGAAGGGATTCTTAGACACAAAATAGTGGGGTGGAAAATTCTTTCAGCCCACAGATCTCAGCTCATCTGAGAATTTACTACTCAAGTAGCAACCGGTTTGACGCATTTGATAATGGACTTGACTGGTGTCCTTCGCATGTGCAGATGCGATCTCTTGACCTGAACAGCATTGCAGACATCTGACAGTTAGGAATTAACATGAGAGGGCAAAGTAATAATCGAACCTCTTCCAGTAAGACAGGTAAACCCAGTCGGATGGAATTTTCCAGTATTCGTAAGAAATTGGTGTCTGTAAGCTTAATGACCTTTAACCCACTCTTGCTTTCTTTGTTTCTTATCCAGCGATTGGCCTGGTGTGAGAAAGCACAGAGAAGATCAAATGCCAGTCTAGAATTAAATTGGAGATACGAAAAACAATCCCCATCCCAAACAAAAGGAACAAAAAATTCCTCTCCCCAATAAAACCCTATTAAATCCAATGTTTGAGTTTCCTCTTTGTGTTCAAATTTAAAACAAAGGAAGAAAAGAGCCACCCAGGAAAGCCCAGGCTCTTGGTGGTGTGGTAATTTAAATATGCTTGGCCCTTGGGAAGCATCACCATTAGGAGGTGTGGCCTTGTTGGAGGAAATAAGTCACCAAAAGGGTGGGCTTTGAGGTCCTGTGCTCAAGCTCCACCCAGGGTTCCTGCAAAAGACTGTCTTCTGGTTGCCTTAGGAACAGGACGTGGAACTCTTAGCTCCTCCAGCACCATGTCTGCTTTCAAGCTGCCATGCTTCCTACCATGATGACAATGGACCAAACCTCTGAAACTGTAAGCCAGCTCCAAGTAAATGTCGTCCTTTCTAAGGGTTGCCTTGGTTGTGGTGTCTCTTGACAGCAATGAAACCGTCGCTTACACAGGCAATCGGCATCCTTTCTGTGAGTTTCTCAGGGGCTTCCTGTTCTACTCCTCACTATGCATTTAGGAAGCCAGATAGCAGGCGGCTGTAAATTGAAGGCAGGTTTGCCTGCAACTCCATTTATTCTGACTTCGCCCCGATTCCTCAGACTTTTAGGATGCATCATCATGCATTTCTGCCGATTTGTATGCTCCCCAGTTGAAAATGGAAAGCCAGTAGCCAACTTTTTAATCAAAGTCAGTCAAAAGGAAGAGTGGAGGGCTCTCCTGCAGGTCCCTTCTGATTTTTCACAAAACTGAATACTTCTGTAAGACGAGGGACTCCGAGGAGAAGCCTTCTCAACTCCCTAGATCTAAGTCTCCTGTGGTCTTTCAACCGTGTTAAAAATCCTCTCTTACATGTTATACCCAGCAGAGGGCCACTCGCTAATAAGCGTTTGTTACTCACTTGATCTTGGGGATCAATCATCAAAGGCCACCTTCTCCCCTGAGTTACCAAAATGCCATTTTCAGTGGATATCAAGTCTCTGGGCAGCCCATCTGCGTTCCACTGCCGGATTTCGTAGGGATCGCCAAGAGTGTTAATGAGGCTGAAGGAGGGGTCAATGGGGATATCCAGGGCCAGGCAGGAGTCAATCCAGCACTCTATAAGCTGTAAGGAGAAACATTTACTATGTGATGGAGAGCAGTAGGAAGCTGCAGCCGGGATGGCCACACCATGTCATTGCTATAACTTCAGGCATGCTCTTTTCCTGTGTGGACTTCAGATGTCTCTTGGGAGAGTCTGGAACCATGTGGAGAAGAATGGAGTTCTCACAATAGCTGTGAGTACTACTGCCTGATACAGAATCATCTTTCCCCTCCTCCCAACCGGGGACCAACACCGAACCAGAGGATCCCTGAGTGCTTTCCGAGTCTGGGTGACTCTAAGACTATGTTCCACTGCTCATGAAGGTGAACATTTTTAGGAAGTTATTTAATGAAAAATGACTATGTAATTCTTCCTGTTAATTTGGTACTTTGGAAATTGCATATAGACAGAATATGAATGTGATGTATATGATGTATATGTATATACTCTCAAATACTTATTGATCTTGCAAAGGACTTGCGTGAGGTTCCTAACACCCATGTTAGATGTTTCACAACTGTCTGTAACTCTGAACACACACACACACACACGCACACACACACGCACACACACTATATCTATATCTATATCTGTATCTATATGACAAAAATTCCAGAAAACACAGATTCATCCAGTGTTCTGCTTCTTCCTGTTTCCTGTCTCCTTCCTCAAGTGCTCTGTGCCTGTCTTACCTCTTCACACACACTGAGTTTAGATGCCATTTCTGACATGATGGTAGGGACCTCACTGTATCCCTCCTGTCCCCAAGGTTACCGTGTTGAATGATGGATAGCTTTACAATGTAGAAGCCGGAAAGGGAGAAATATGTTATTGGAAACTCAGGTGTAGATGGTCACCAGAGCCAATGGGAGAGGTGAAGGTCCGTGTGTGTGCGTGTGTGTGCGTGTGTGTATGTGTGTGTGTGTGTGTGCACCCTGTGTGTGTATATAAATATATACTTCTGCCCTGGTGAAGTGTCATAGTGGAGAACTTCCATTTAAACCTAGGAAAATGACCTTCCATACTCCACCCGGTTCCCCTTGCTTCTGCCACTCTCCACATGGCAGTCTTACTCACCAACTGCCTATACTGGGCTGTGAAGGCCCCGTAATAAGCCACGCACGCGGCTGCTATAAACACGTTTCCAACGATGTTTGCGATCTCCTCCTGGAATTTCTCAATGCTTTCTTCCCACCGGACCTGCTCATCTCCCAATGCAGCCGTCAGCTTTCCAGCCCGTACCAGGCGCGCTTTGGTCAGGGCCATGGTTTTTGCTGCGAGATTTTGAAAACACCTGGTCAGGTTAGCCAATATTTTCCAAATTACTAAGAGCTGATTGGCTTGCTTTGGTTTCCAAATGAGCTATTGTTATGTAGGTAATGTTGTCAATTCATCTGTACAGAAGCTCACACCAACTCCCTATGTGTGTACGTTTCAGAGCCAAGTCTGGCCTCTTTTGTGTTAAGAACTTCCTGTGCATGCCTTACTTTTGCTAGAGGTAGTGTTCTCCGTAGCCCTGCTGTATTTATTGTCTAGACCAAAGCCATGTGTTCTTTTGAGTTATAATGTGAATGTTCCAACAAGCCATTTTGTGTGTAAGATGGTGAATTAATACAGTATCTTCATTCTTCCCATCTGGAACTAGAAGGCTCATGAAAGAATGGCAGTGAAAGTACATCCTGCAAGTCAGATTAAAGCTGAGATCTGGGAGCCGGAGGGATGGCTCAGCAGGTGCGAGCGCTTACTACTTCTGAAAAGGACTTGAGTGTGGTTCCCAGCGCACATTAGATGGTTCACAACTGACTGTAACTCTGGCTTTGGGGGATCTGATGCCCTCTACCGGCTCCTACAGGCACTGCACTTGTGTGCTTTCCCCACACACGGTTAGACATAATTAAACATAAAATAAGGTCTTTTAAAATGCTATGATCTGACTCTGAAAACTCTTCCTCTTTTTGGAAATCAGACCTTTCCTGCCTGGAATGAGCTATGAGCCTCTTACCCAGACTTTCTTTCTCATTCACGCCTTTGTCGTACTCCTCTTGCAAAGCCCTTATTTGCTCTTCCACTTGCTTCAGCAATTTCTGCTTTTCTTTCAGAGTAGTTATTGTAGCATCAAGTTCAGCCTGACAAAAGCAAGGGAGCAAATCAGTCCCACAGAGATTGATTTGCCTATGCATTAAGTTTGTTAAGAATATGGTTTATGTTCATTTTAACTTGTTCCCAAAGACTTTCGTCTTGCACAGATCGGGCTAGGATGTAGCTTGGTTGGTAGGATACTTGTTAGCGTGTATGGAGCCCTAGGTTTGATCCCTAGTGCTTCATAGAACCAGGCACAGTGGCGTACACCCACAGCTGTAATCCCAACAACTGTAGTTAGAAGCAAGAGCTATCACTGATTGCATAGCACGTTTAAGGTTAGCCTGGGCTACATGAACCCCCCCCTCCATAAAGAAAAATATAAGATCAGAAACAAGCAAACAAAGTAACAACAAGACAATGCTGTGGTGATTTGAATGTGCTTGGCCTAGGGAATGATACTATTAGGAGGTGTGGCCTTGTTAGAGTAAGTGTGTTACTGTAGGGGTGGGCTTTGAGACCTTCCTCCTAGCTTCCTGGAAGACAGAATCTCCTGTAGAACTCTCAGCTCCTTCAGCACCATGGCTGCCTGGACACTGCCATGCTTCCAATCATAATGATAACAGACTGAACCTCTGAACATGTAAGCCATCCCCAATTAAATATTGTCCTTTATAAGAATAGCCTTGGGCATGGTGTCTCTTCATAGCAGTAAAACCCTAAGTAAGAAAAAAGTTGGTACCAGGAATGGGGTATGCTGTTATAAGCCTGAGCATGCTTTTGTTTGGAGAAATGTGGATCTTGGGATATTGGAAAGCAGTGGAATGCTTTAAGTGGGTCTTAATGGATCATCCTAGTAGGAATATGGAAGACATTAATGGATCATCCTAGTAGGAATATGGAAGACATTGGTGCTGAGGGTGAGTTGAACTATGCAGCCCTGGCCTAAGAAGTTTCAGTGGAGAAGGATTTCAGTGGGTAGCCTAGAGACTCTTCTTGAGATATTTTGGTGAAGAATGTGGCCACTTTTTGCCATTTTCTGAAGAGTCTACCTGAGGCTAAGGTAAAGAGATTTATATTAATTGCATTGACAAAAAACAAAACAAAACAAAAGTCCAGCAGAGACTGTTTTCTGATTTAGTCTCATGAAGAGGGTTTTGATCAAGGATAGCCAAGTTTAGAAAGGAAAAATATAAAATGTATGGTTCAAGTAATAAAGGACACTAGAAAGTGTAATGGAGCTGAACCCTGTGTTCAAGGAGATAAACAGATTAAGGAAGTGGGGATATCAGAGCAAGCTCCCAGCCAGCTAAACTTATCGTTTGTGTTTGCATTTGAACAAGGAATGGTTATGTTAGGTGTTATCACCTGGTTATTGTTTTCATTTGGACTTTTAATCTGGAATGAGTTACAATCCATAAATGGAGGGCACACTTGTGATCCAGATCCTGAGGCTAGAAGACACAGGCTTTTGATCCTGATTTTGAGGAATAGTGGCCATGGAAAAGCTTTGGCTCAGGCATGTTGGTACACACTTTTAATCATAGGAGACGAAAGCAAACAGATCTCTGAGTTCAAGGCTAGCCTGGGACAGAACAAGTTCTAGATGAAGAAAAGCTTAAGTCCAGGCACAATGATACATGCCTTTAATCCCAGCATTCAGGAGACAGAATCATGCATATCTTTGAATTCAAGGTCAATCTACATAGCAAGTTCCAGGACAGCAAAGCTTAGTGAAGGAGTTAGAAAATAGAAAGCTGGTGATGATGTAATAGGACAAGGGGGCCATATTCCAGCCCCAGCAAGGAGCAGAACTTGGCAATTTCAGCCACGTGGCTCTGACTTTAGAGTCAAAAAGAGAGGGGATACTGGCACAATTGATGCTGGTAAGGTGGAGTTAAGAAATTAGCAGTGATTAGCAGGGAAGAACCAGCATCCCCGAGGTGAAATCTTCTGGGAAGTGTTTTCTGAGAGTACAAAAAAAAAGCTGTGTTCCAAAGATAACCAAGGTTCCACCTTGTGTTGCGGCTGGACTTGGTAATGTGTAAGAATCACCCAGGTGGTATTAGTTTTGAAGGCATGAAGGGGTTGTGGAGAGCGGCTGAGAGGCTTGGCACTGTGAGAAGCCAGGAGAGGCCATTGATGAAGGTGCAGCCTCAGTTGCAGTTGCTGGTCCAGGACTGAAGTGGTCGAGCAAAGACGTTGAGGCTTGACACCATATAGGGAGCCTATAGCAGGCTTTTGGTGAAGCCCAGTTGGAGTGGAAGACCCCAGCATACTGGAGATGCCAGTACCATGAAATGAGCAGCAAGAATAGCAGCAGCAGTAAAGCAGGGTCAACCAGACTGCTACAGAGGGCAAAGCTGGAGAAGTGACCCAAAGCCTTTGGAGAAGCTCAGAAGACCATGTGTGGATTCCAGACACTGGAACAAGAAGCTGTGAAGTTGAAGTTGCCTTGGAGACCCCAAGATGTTAGAGAGTCAGAGCCATGGGTACCTGCCAAGGAAAGCTGCTGACAGGGAGTGGGACCAGCCCGGGAGAATGTCAGATCTGCCAACAGAAGTCAAGGAGGATGAAAGGAGTCGGAGATCTGAAGAGCACTTTGATGTCAGACATGGAGACTCAGAGTTTGGAGTCTGCCTAGGTGGTTTTCTGTCTTGTTTTGGTTCAGTATTTTCTCGCCATGGTATTTTGGAATGGTAATGCATATCATGCATAATGATGGAGGTATGCGATCTGCTTTTTAATTTTGATTTCTTAAGGGATTACAGTTATGGGATTGATGAATCTCAGAAGAGTCTTGGAACTTTGGATTTTTTACATTGGTGAGACTATTATAGACTATGGGACTTTTTAAGTTAGACTAAATATATTTTGCATTATGCTATGCCTAGGTATGGTCCCCATAACCTCATGTGTTTGAACAAGCCTATGGGGGCCAGGGAGTGGAATGTGGTGGCTTGAATATGCTTGGCTCGGGGAGTGGCACATTTAGGAAGTGTAGCCTTGTTGGAGGAAGTCTGTCACTGTAGAGTTGGTCTTTGAGACTCTCCTCCTAGATGCTTGAAAGGCAGTCTCTCTTGTTTGCTTTCAGAGCAAGATCTAGAACTCTCAGCTCCTGTAGCCATGCCTGTGTGGATACTGCATGCTTCCTGCCATGGTAACGGACTTAACCTCTGACCCTGAAAGCCAGCTCCAATGAAATGTTCTCCTTTATAAGAGGTGCCTTGGTTATGGTATCTCTTCACAGAAATAGAAAACCCAAACAAGACAATGGCCAACAAAACAAATCATGAAATGAATAGAGAAACAGATATAGTAGTTACCACAATGGATTTTGATTTTAAATAATAAAACAAATTGAATATTCATGTATAATGGGTTTCATTATGATATTTCCATTCATGTATGTAATATATATTTATCACATTCACTTTCCATTACTCTCTTGTGCTCTTCCTATTCTCTCCAATTCTCCTCCATTTCTAGCTAGCCTCCCTTCCACTTTTATGCCTTTTGTTTTATGAGTTTCATTAGGGTTTCTTACAGGAACATGGGCACCATGCTAGAGGGAAAGTGTTTTTTCCTCCCCCGTGATGGTGAACTACTGCTTGTTTCTTTCAGGCTGTGAACCAGACCAGGACTACTTCTTTCTCCTCTGCCTCCACCCGCTGCGTCTTGGTTCTCTTTCTTCACTATGCTGAGCACTTAACTGGCTGGCTCTGTAGGGTAACCACAGAGCTAGAGCAATATTTACTCTCTGGGTGTGAGTAGAAAAGTTTCGCTCATCCCTGCTCACTACCCTTGGCTTTGGTAACCTGCTCCACTTAGAGTTCATTTTTTGTTCTTCTTGAGAAGACTGAGGACCTCATGTCTGATCCGGGGTTCATTGGTTCTGATACCTGAGATGACACCAACAGGTGTGGGAACGCAGACCCGCAAGAGACTATGAGAAACTTCACAAGCACCGCAGTCATATGTCCCTTTCTCCCCTGATACAAAGGACATGAATCTACTCAAGGGTCACTTTCTTCTTATGCTACAAAAGACTGACTCTAGAGAACATTTCTGTGGGAAAATCATCTCTGCCTGCCATTTCTAAAACTGAGAGACTATTCAGGATTGCAATTACTCTCCACAGTGGCCTCCTACAGAGAGCGTGAGTGACTGTTATTTATGACCTTCCATTCTACAAAATGTCATGATATAAATAAGGTACCTGGGCAGCACGGAGTTTCTGTCTCTTTGGTTCGACTTCCTTGACCACCCGAGAGTACAGATCCATGGCTCTCACCCACATGCACATGGATTTACAGGCCTTGGACACCTTTTCCACCTTTTCAGGCACGAAGTCAGGGTTGTTGATGTACCTTTGAAGCTTTGCCAGAATCTGAGGTTTTATGTTTTCCTTATCATATTCTAAAAGCCTTCTTAGAAAGTTAGAGTCACCAAGAAGTTGCTTTGCTGTTGGCCAGTCCGGCCTGAAAGACAGACCACAGTGAGTTAACAGCATTGCCATCAACAATGGGATAAACACCAAGATGAACTCCTGTAAGAGCATTATAATATTACGTAGTAGGTGGGGAATCTTAACCTTGGCACTGTAATTTTGATAATGGCCAAACTAATTCATGGGGAGAGAGGGAATTGGATGATTAATATCTACAGCTTAGATTTTCTAGAGAATAAAATATAAAATAAGAGAGTTTTAGAAATGTAAGACATTACGGAAACAGTAATTTTAATTTTATCTATCTATCTATCTATCTATCTATCTATCTATCTATCTATCTATCTATCTATCTATCTATCTATCTACCTACCTACCTACCTATCTATACCATCATCTTTCCAAGATAGGGTTTCTCTGTGTAAGACTGACTGTCCAGGAATTCACTCTGTGGACCAGGCTGGCTTTTAAGTTACAGAGATCAACTTGCCCTGCCCCCTGAGTGCTCGGATTGAAGGCGTGCACCACCATGACCTGGCTAGAAACCGTAGGTTCGATGAAGCATCATCTTATTGTTAATGATGTGCTGGGTCTGTGTGTGGGAATGTACATGTGGGAGTGAAGTTGCTGTGAAGATCAAAAGAGACATGGGATCCCCTGGACCGGGTTACAAAAGGGTGTGAACCAGCTGATGTGTGTGCTGGGAACTGGTCTGAGGTCCCCCGCAAGAGCAGAGCAGCAGGTCCTCTTAACTGTTGAACCATCTCTCTAGCCTTCAGAGATTTTAAAAAAATAATACGGCAATTCCTACATTTTATCCTTGGCTTCAACTTTGACCTTTTAATTCTCTTGCTAGGATGTCTTTAAAAATGCCTTCTAGATGTGCCTAGTCTTATTGCAACTTGATAGGCCAAGGCTGGTGGAAGCCTCCCCTTTTCTGAAGAGATGATGTGGATGAGGGAGGAGAGGGGGAAGGACTTGGAGGAAAGGAGGAAGAGGAAAACTGTTGATCAAACAATAGAACATATATGTTAAACATATAATTATATATTATATACATGAACATACATCTATATGAAATATATATGTATATGGAATTTAAAAAAGGGTTGTATTGTTGAAGAAAATCTGAAAACTAAGTGTTATCAAGAGGAAATCTGCTTGGCATAATATACACTCGATGATCTATTATGACGAAGTCACTGCCTGTCTGCCTGGCCCCCTCTCATTCCATGAAAATTGTGGTTCTCCAAACTTTTTCCAAGGTTCAGATTTCTAACTGAGCATCTTCTCTGTCTCCCCCCACCCCAATTGCCTGCATTCTATAGACAGTAGTTTTATATTTTCCACTATCTGTCATAAAATAGACACTGGATAAGACACTTGTTGGGTAATTTTTTTGAGTGACCTATCAAACCAAAGAGAGTGGTTGGAGAACAGAATGAATATACATATAGGAAAAACATGAGAAAGGGGAACATTGATGAAAGGGAACTCTCACCAGACATCCAGTGACTTACTTGGCATTTAAGAGGATGGAGATGGCTTCCATCACAGTCATGACCAAGTCAGGGGGCTTTGTGAAGACTCGGATTTCAGAGATATCTGCTTTGTCTAAGGAATCCAGTGCTTTATTGGCAGCCTCAAGGGCAGGGAGTGCCTCTTCCAGGTCTCTCTGGGCATCATCAGCAATCGCTTGAGTCTCTTCAGCTTTCACCTTTGCTATTGCTTCATCTTCTTGCACAACATTACGGACCTAGCCACAGAATCAAGGTTGCTGAAGAGGTCTCATTAAGGCTGAGCCTCCTTGTCTACCATCTAAGTACTAACCAGGCCCAACCCTGCCTTGCTTCTGAGATCAGATAAGATTGGGCACATTCAGCATGGTGTGGTTGAAGACCTGAGCATCCTTAGTTAGGAAAATCTGAATCTGAAATATTTAGAGCCCCAAACACTTCCATAAACAGAGAATTTCACATGTGACCTCATGTGACCACCACAGTCAAATGCAGGCAGCTAAAACCGATTGTACCAAGTTACTATAAGATGTTTATAAAGGTTATATGAATGGACTTGTGCTTAGTCTGGTATTGTATATCTCCTATGTGTGCAAACATTCAAAAATCTACAAAAATTCAAAACACTCCAAAAATTCAAGACATCTGACTTGCGTTTGAAAAGTCAGGATAATGAAGTGTATTTGTCCTTTGTGTTAGATCAATGGTGAGCAGGAATTCCATTCCTGTTGCTTTTTGTCTATCTTATGTCTTGTGATAAACTCAACAGTTTCTTCTTAGGTGGAGGAACAATTTTATAATTTCAGATATTGCTTTTCTCATGACCCTCAGTACTGGTCACTGAGTGGTACCAATTCTGTGATGGAGAACCATCCCAATTTGGTTAAGTGATATTGTTTACAACTTCAAACATTACTGAATTTCTAGGAAAAATAGCATTACTGATTCTGGTATCTATTTTAATGACACACATAACAAAATGATCTGATCACTTACTGTGGATTAATCTCGATTGTCAACTTGACAGAATTTACAATTGACACGGAATCACAACTCTTGGGTGTGTTTATAAAGTTGTTTCCAAAGAGGTTTGACTGAGCAGGGAAAGACCGACCCTGAATGTGGGTTGCACCATCCTATGGGCTGTGGGGGTCTTAAGGTCTTAAGACTGAAGAAAATGGAGAAAGCACACAGAACGTTGGTGTTCATCTATCTCTGCTTCTTGATTGTGAATACACTGTGACCAACTGCCTCACATTCCTGAAGCCACGGTGAACTGTACCCCTTCAGCCTGTTAGTGCAAACAAACCCTTCCTCCCTTAAGTTGCTTCCTGTCAGGTATTTGGTCATAGCAATGAGAAAATCGATAAACTTACTCTGTGCAATCCTTGAGGTTCCAACTGAAGCCTTCTTGCCCATATGACCATCCCATCCCACTAGATACCTGATCAGCACTTTCTTGGTCCACCACTAGTTTTTCCATCAGGGCTTCGACGTCTTGTGATTTCTGGAATAGCACAGGTTCTAAAGCCGAAAGGTCTAATTTCATTTTATCTACTAATATATTTGTTTCTAATAGCTTGGTGAGACCATTCTTTACACGATCTCGTGCCTAAATGACAACAAAAAATTCACAAGTGTTATAAGCTGTAGATTGCCACTCATTATTTATACATTAAATTTTATACCTACAGAATCATCATAGCAATCTGTAACACTTCGAGTTGTGAACCTACTACAAATAGGGAAACCTTTGTAGGTAGCACAGTGCTAGGAACTGGCCTCCTTATTTACTGGGTGTTTGCAGCTGAGCCCTCTGGCTATAACTGTGGGATGTCCCTGAACCATTGGGCACACTGAAGGAAGGGACCAAATATGTCCGAGGGGTGAAAACCCTAATCTAGGACTGCAGAGGTGGTACACAGTACAGGGACTCCTCTTGAGGGAAGAGGAGACACTGCTTTGAAGGTGTGTCAGAAAGATCATTTCAAATAGGCAGAAGTCAAAGGTGACTGTTGGGCTCCCAACAAGTCATGCATTTACAAAGCTAGGAAAGGTGTTTTAAATATCTAAGCAGCAAAGCCTTCTACTTGGGCTGGGTCTAAGATGTTGCAATTTTGGATCCTGTTAATTGGCTCTATTTCTGGGCCAAAGTTTAAATATGTCATGAGCACCGTGCCTTACGTATTTATTTTTCCCTTCACAGAATCTTATCTAAATTTTACAACAACCCAAGTAGGAACTGTAAGTATTTCTAAAGCTTATTTTCTAAATCGAAAAATTTATGAATTTTTGTTCTTATGAGATCTCATGTAGTATGGGTTAGCCTTTAAGTGCACTGTGTAGCTGAGGATGGCCTGAACTTCTGGTCTGCATCGTCCACAGTTCAAGTGCTGGAACTGAAGACATGTATCTCTCCCAGTTTAGGGTTATCTTCTTACAGATGAAAGCTTACAGACCTTCATCACAGGCTCAAGATTGTGACGTAAGAGGCAGAGCTCGGGTGGCATGGAGAGTGACAGTGAAGCCCTTGGTCATGGTGCTGGCCATCAGCACATGTTAGAGCATTCAGAACCCATCTCTGTGGCTCATCAGAGAGCTTTCGTCCATGTTAAACCGTACAGAGACAGTGAGGTCTCTGCTCAACGTCTGTGCTACTATGTTGGTTCTATTGGACCAACAACACATAAATAAAAGAAGGAAAATATAAACATTCAGGACCGGAGACATCCTAGCAGCACACAACAACCCCACCCCCAGCCCCCTTTTTGGTGTCATTATAGGTTGTGAGTTTGGTTCGGAGATGGCTCTTTAGAGAGAGATGAAGCTCCATGGTAGAGTGAAAGCTTAGCATTTGGGGCGAGATGGGTGTGTAGATCTTTTATTCACCCTCCAAAGTTTTGGCTTTAAGCACACACACACAAAAGGTGGGGTTCGACAAAACTAAACATACTGAAACTAGCTGCTTCCTCTTCTCAGTGAGCATGGTCAGGTAGAGATTGATGAGCTCCAGGTAGGAGGTGGGCGTGGTGTAGTAGCGCCTGCGCAGCTCGCTGTAGTAGCGATCTGCCATGTGGGAGACACTCAGGTGCACGTTCACACACATGAGGGAAAGTTTTTCTTTTAGTTCTTCGTTTCCAGTGTCGACAACTGAGAAAAATGACTTCGATACGGACAGAAGCGCTTCTCTGGGCCACTGTAAATGAAAAACATCCTGCCGGTCACCTTTACAACACACGGTTCAACAATTAAGAAACAGTGTTTGTCTGGGACTTCTTGGTCTAGCTCTTCCTTTCGCCTAGTTAACTCCTACTCCTGCTTTTGGGGTTTCGTGAACTGAACCTTATTCCAGGGGACCCAGGTCTGCATTTGCTCACCAATTTGCCCCCAGAACAGTGTCAAGCACGTAGAAGTTGCTGATAGACATCGGCTGATTAGAAGCAATGGGAGGTTATCTTTGGAATTCCATGCAGAGAATGGCAAAAGTCCCAAGGACCTTTAAATTTCCCTGTGCTACAGTAGCGAGGTCCGGTCTGTCAGTGGAATCGCTATCCCATAGTAAACCTTGACCTTCCCACTTCTCTTGTTTGAAGCTCCCCTGAGCCTTGGTCACATGTGACCCTTAGTTACTCTGTGCTCTTGCTGGGCAGCTGAGCACAGCTGGAGAGAAACCCTCTCCTCCCTCTCATCTTCCTGAGAGTTGCTTGTTTTCTGAGCCAGGGTCTTTCGCTCTGGGGCCCAGGTTGGTCTTGAATGAGGAGCAATCCTTCTGCTTTTAGCCTCCTGGGTGCTGATTATAAGCACCATGCTTGGCTCGCTCCCCCTTCCTTCATGAAGACAAGCCCCGAGAGCGTCTCTGACAAGCTCCTTTCTTAGCTCAGCAGTGTTGTGCTTTGTATGCGGGTCTCTCCACTTCTGTTTCCCCATTGAGTTACTTCCGGTGGGTGCTTTTGCTTGCTACATGAATGAAAAGATCAGAAGCAAAGGAGACGCCCCTGAGCTCTTCACCCAACCCCGGTATCTTCCCTTCTGCACTGGTACCTCTCAGACCTCCCCTCCTGTCACCCAGGGCCCTGCTCCTTCAGGGACGGCTGCACCCCACGCTTCCCTGCTAGTCAGTGTCATCGGTTCCACGAGGCTTAATGTTGTGTTGATTCTCCCCCTGGATCATTTTTATCAACACACCCAGAGTTTAAAATTGCTGTTCAAAAGTAGTTCTTTCTGGACTGGCCAGGTGGCTCGGCAGGTTAAAGGCTTTGCTGCAGAGCCTGACAACCTGAGTTTGACTGCCGGACTCACGTGGTGGAAGGAGAGAACTGACGCCAACAAGGTGACATCTGACCTGCGTGTAAGTGTTGTGGTGTGCCCCCTCCCCCTAATAAATGATGTAATTAAAGATTAAAGATAGGGCTTTCTTGACTCCACTTTCTTTCTCCAGCCCTTTCTCCTGTCTTTCTGTTTGCCCAAGAAAACGTCGTGAGATCGTTGCTTACACTCGCTGGCTCTGATACCCTCCTTTGGTGGGGTTTATTTATTTCTATTTTATGTGTATTGGTATTATGCATACACATATGTCTGTGCACCACACGTGTGCGATGCCCTTGGGGGCCAGAAGAGGTAGTTAGATCTTCTGGAACTGGTATTCCTGACAACCTGTAGCAACCACGTAGGTGCTGGGAGTCAGACCCGGCCATCTGGAAGGACAGTCTTAACTCTCAACTGCCGGGCCGTCTCTGGCTCTGCCTCCTCCCAGTTCTCTCCCTGGCCACGCACTGTGACAGCTCTTGTTGGGATCACAATGTGCCAGTGGCCTCCCCTCCCTTTACCAATCGTGTTTTCTCTTCGTTCCGTGACCATCACTATCATCCTGTGTCTTGAGTAATTTCCCAGAAGCCTTTACAACTAACATAAGGATCATGAGATGTGCTCAGTGTGGCAATCCCCTAAAACAAGCAAATCTGTCTTCTCACAGAGGATATCCTGGGCTGTCACCCACCTGGACAAACCAGTCAATGGTGCAGCAGTTCACCAGGGATGGAAACATCCGGCATCGGGACCTGAAGGCCTCGCCAACCGGGCTCATGCACAGAACTATGTGCAGCTTCTGTCGTACTCTGCTGATGAAATATTGAAACACCTGGCAACGAAGATCAGTTTTCAGTTGAAAATAAGGGGGAGAGAACAAGGGACACAGTGAGGATGTTACCTGAGCATAGCTAGGTGAACTGTAAACACCTACACTCAGTGTGGTTGACAAAATCTAGACTCACATTGGTCTTGGTCACGTGACTTGACGTGGGAAGACCTGTCTTAACTCCGGGTGGGACTGCGTCCTAGGCAGGTAAGTCTGGACTTTATAAAGTGGAGAAAGGAGCTGGGCTTCGACATGCACACATTCATTTCCCTGCTTTCTAACTGTGCATGTGTTGCATGCAATTGCTTCAAGCTCTTGTTACCTGTTACCATGTACCCATAATGAACTATGATCTGGAATAAACCCTTTCATCTTTGAGCTGCTTGTGTTAGGTAATTTTTATTATAGCAACAGGAAAACAATGAAGACACTCATGCACTCTGAAAGTACTAAAAAGGACAGCTAGAGACAAAGTGGGTGGTGGTACAGTTCTCTAATTCTAGTTACTCAGGAGGCGGAGGCAGGGGGATTGAAGGTTCAAGGCCATCCTGAACTGCAGCGTAAGTTCAAGGTCATGCTGGGGGATTTAGTGAGACCTTGTCTCAAACAATTAAAATGGAGTACTGGAGTTCAATGGTGGATGGCTTATTTCCCATGTGTGAGACCCTGGAGTCAATGGTGGATGGCTTATTTCCCATGTGTGAGACCCTGGAGTCAGTCCCAAAGAAAGACAGGGACATTGTGCAGCTTCCACTGCAATCTGAGCACTGCGTATGACCTCTTGACTGAAGTGGAGAGACACCTCATGGGTTTTGTTTTAGGACAGACAGCAGTCAGGAGGAAGGGGCAGGGTCCTGGCATTTATCTTTGTAGCTGGAAAGCCTGAAAGAAGTGGTGTGGCCCTGGAGGGATTATTTTCAGACATCACACCTCCCGTCAGCTGTTCCTGCCCAGGGGGAGGATACATTGCTTTGTGGCTGGTGGCTGTTAGCAGGGGCACAGTGATTGGTCATCCGCTCACTGCTAGAGCAGGGATGGTACTGTAGAGGCTTGGGCTTCCTTGGCTGTTTATTCCCACAATGTATGTGATGGTTGGTTTTAGTCACCTACTTGACATAACCTGGGAGAACCTGGAAAAGAGCCTCGGTGAGGGAATAGCCACATCAGGCGTGCTGTGGGCGTGACTGTGGGCGTGACTATGGGCGTGGCTGTGGGCGTGGCTGTGGGGGATTGGCTTGATTATTCATTGGTGAAGGAAAACACAGCCCGTGGTGAGAGGCACCATTATACTATAGATTGGACACTAAACTCTATGTGAGAGAAGAGCAGATGCTTGCAGGCAGCCGGGTTGTTTTTGGTTTTCGTCTGCTCTTGGCTGCGATGTGAGATGGCCTTCTCTAATTCCTGGTCTGACTGCCCGGCTATCAGGGACTGTAAACTGGAATTGTCGACCAAATAAATCCTATCCTTTCTAAAATTACTTCTGGTCAGATTGTTTTCACACAACAGGAATGGAATGAGGTCACTGGCATTGCACATTCACTCTGAGAGGTCGGCTGTTTCTCTTTCTTTGGCCTCTTGAGGTTCCACACCTCCCTAATGAGTCCCTTCTGGCATAAGGTAGCCAAAGTAGACTTGCTGACTATACTTATCATTATCTCTGGCCCAGGGCAGTTCTCACAGGGGACACATTAACTATCCAGTGACAATAGCCTCAAAGTGGAAGGAGGTGCAGAGAGAAGGAAAGGGGCTGGTGTGCCTGACATCATGGTGCCGGAGAAATGGAGGTGGGTATCAGCTATGTGTGTGTGTGTGTGTGTGTGTGTGTGTGTGTGTGTGTGTGTGTGTGTGTGAGAGAGAGAGAGAGAGAGAGAGAGAGAGAGAGAGAGAGAGAGAACATTTCTGTTTTCATTGTGCAGGACCTTGCTGCCAGACAAGAGGATGGCAAACATTAGGCTGGCGCCTGCAGCCTTCCTCAGGAGAGACACTGCAGGCGTATCTAACAAGTACAGGCTCAAAGAAGAAGGGGCTCTCTGACTGTAATCTCTGTGTGGGCAATGGGACTTCTGATTTCTGCATCTGTGAACATTTCTGAAAGTATAGTGAGCAAACACTTTAAACACAGAAAACAAATAGAATTACAAAGAAAATCACATAAAAATAATCTGCCCATGTACTCTTCAGGAGTACTGTGTCTACCGAACAAAAGGGCCAAGGCCATCTTTGCTTGGAGAGCTGCATAATAATTCTGGAATGTGCTACCTCATCTCTGTTCCCCTCAGAGATTCCAACTTCCTTGGCTTTCGGTCGGGTGGCTGCTAAAACCTGCTCCAGCTCATCCTTCTCAAATAAATTGGGCACTTCACCCGAATTGAGGATGTTGTTTATGTCTTCAAGGAACTCTTCAACGACGATCTACAGGAAAAGCAAAGTGCTACAGTTGTTACATGAAGTTATCGAGCATTCATTCCAAAACTGACAGGTACCATTGCCACCTTTAAAAGGTACTTAAACCCTATATAGATAGCATCCTAAGTCCTAGCAGTGATTTTATTGAGTTTCCATCTTCCTCTCTTGTTTTGTCTCTTGAAGGGCATTTGTGTCTGTTCTCCCCTTTCACGGCTCATGGTGTGATTAAAACACCCTGGACCAAAGATGACATTGGAACAAAAGGGCTTATTTGAAGTACAATTCCAGGTTGCAGTCAAGGCAGGAGCTCAAAGCAGCTAGTTACATAATATCTGCAGTCAGAAGCAGAGAGAAGTAAACTTATCTTTGCTGCTTGTTTGCTCATGCTCAGATGGCTTCCTCAATCTCACCTACTGTTTGAGACCCTCTGCCTAGGGAATGGTGCTGCCCACAGTGGGCTGGGTTCTTTCACATTAATTAACAATCAAGATAGTCCCTCACAGACATGCTCACAGGACAATCTGTTCTAGAGAATTGCTTGACTGAAACTCTTTTTCCAGGTTATTCTTGATTGTGTCAATTTGACAGTTAAAACTTAATAGCACAACATCTTACCCACCAAACTCATATGTACAAGTATTCTGCTCCATTCAGCTATGGTTTTATTGTAAATATTAAACCACACTTCTGTATTCATCTCATGGGAAAACAACATACCATGGAGACAAAGTGCCTTGCATTTCCATGGGTGTAAATAGTTGGCAATATAGTTTATATTACCAATTCATCTTTGTGCCTAAAGCTTTGTTTCTCAGCTGGGAGCAAATTATTTTCATGGACGAAATCCCCAAGAGTGAGATTAGCATTTAAAGTACATGAATATCAACTACTTCTCATTTAGGTCAAGCATGACTTTAGTAATGTTTAACATTTCCTTTTGTTAGTTTTGGTTCTTTAAGTGCTTCCTATTGGAGAATTCAGTTGTCCTGTCTTTGCTTTTTTGAAGCAAGGGCAAATTTAATCACATTGACTTCTGTCTTAGGGTGGGAGGGGGCTACCATAAAACAGCGTCTTCCAGACATGATGTAGCCATGAACTCATGGCCCACGCAGCAGCTGTGGTTATCTGCACAAGTCCTATACTCGCTCAGGCCTGTCAGTGTTCCAGCATGGATGGGGAGGGGGACCACGAGGCCACTCTCTGGCTGTGAAGCTACTAATCTTTGATGGCCCATGAGATTGGGTGAGTCAGTTCTTTCTAAGGGGATAGCCCCTAGTAGATTGCCCTACACCCGTGCATACGTAGGTGATAAGAGAAAAAAGGGAGGGCATGAAGTTGGGAGGAACACATGTGACAGAGGTCCTGGGGGAGTTGGAGGACAGTGTAAATGTATGTAATTCTCAAAGGATACAGTAAATTATTTCTGGTAAAAGAGTCTGTTTAGACTTTGCAACCACCTATACCTTGAGATTTTCTTTTAAATTTGAATAGGTAATTGTACATTCTGAAATGGGCCTCTTCTCATAATTAGTGAGAAAGCATTAGAAACATGGATTGTCTTGGTTCTGTTAAGTCTTTTGCTATTCATAACGCTGTGGATTTTCCCTCAGAACAAATGCTGACTTTGTCTTTTGTTGTTTTCTACTTAATTCTCATTGCTTCTCTTCTCACTTACCCTTCTTCCTAAACTTTTAGCTAAACTAGTTTTGTTTTTTTCCTAAGGTTTTTAAATTCTAATTTGTATTTATACTTATCTTATTATTCCTAAACAGAGATTTAACATTTTATTAAATTTGAATTTATTCATTAGTGTGTGTGTGTGTGTGTGTGTGTGTGTGTGTATGGACAACTTTCAGGATGCCAGTCTCTCCTACCATATTAGGCCTGGGGATCAATCCCTGGTTCCTTTTACCTGTTGAGTAGCAGCCTGAGTTTCTCCACACTCTGCCAATGGCATATCATGATTTAAGAACGTTTTTAAATGATGTGTGTGTGTGTGTGTGTGTGTGTGTGTGTGTGTATGTGTTACATGCATGTGAACACACACATGCATGCATATGTATGTAATGTATGTATGAAAGCCTTCTGCTACAGAATTTAAAAACTCTCATATTGGCCACTGAATACTACTGAGTTCTAGAGTTAATTTGACCTGAAACTCAGTCTTGAGTGCAGTAGTTTTACATAGAGTTTCTATAAATACTTCCAAATAAAGAGTTTATTACTGTGGTGCTCAGCCTTAACTGTCAATTTGACACAACCTAGAATCACCTGCGAAGAGAGTCCAGGTGAGAGATTGCTCCCGTGGCTTGGCTTGTGAGCATGTTGGGAATTGTAATAAGTTAATTAATTGATGTGGGTGGCCCAGCCCAATGTAGGCAACACCATTCCCTAGCAGTGAGTCCTGAACCGTGTAAGAGTGGAGAAATGATCAGAGTTCCAGAAAGAAAGTGAGCATGCTCGGATTCACTTCTTTTTGTTGTTCACTGTGGGTGTGGTGTGTCCAGCTCTTTCAAGGTCCTGCCAGTGTGACTTCTGTGCTACGACTAACGGTAACCAGAAACTGGGAGCTAAAGTAAGCTGTCTCCCCTAAGCTGCATTTCCCCAGGCAGTTTGATTACAGCAACAGAACTGAAACTAGGACAATAACCTTCCACTGTCTATGACTTTCCCCAAAGAATAGCGCTTTTTAAATTCTGGCCACAAATACTTTGAATTTAAAGGGAAAAACCTTGTTTAAAAAAACTCAAAATAAACAAGACACTGGGCCATAAAGGTCTTTTATAAGGTGTAGGGAATCTGTTAGCAGAGACAGTGATCCTCTATAATCTACTCACCCTCAAAACACAGTGGATTTTAACCCCAAGTGCTCACAGTGGATTGTAACCCCATGTGCTCACTTTTTGAATATGTACCTGGGTGTCTGTGAAAAGGAAAACCATGTTTTTGTCTTCCACACCGGCCATCTTGTACAACTTCCTCAGGTCTTCGTGGAAACTGTCATAATTATACCCCCGGCTAAGTTCGATCTGCAAACACTTGTAACCACATATATGAGCGGCGAGTCTCGTGAGGGACTGCTTTCCCGTGCCTCCTACACCAACCAGCAGTGCATTGCCCCTTTCCTGGCGGATCATCCGTGCGATTCTGCAGGAAGCAAAGCGAGGAAGGTTGAGTTCATGTTCACAGGCATGGCTTCTGCTGAGAGGACCTGCTACAGTGGGGATGGCTGTGGCCAGCAGAGCGGAATACTGCAAGGGAGAATCAGTCTATCTCAGGCAAATCATGGCTGGGCGAATGCTATTGTTGGCTCCTTTCTCCTTCTCTCCTGTGCTTCGCCATGGGCTGGTGGCTCTCTGCCTCAGGTATGCAAGTGCCCGAAGCCATGGAGGCCGGCCTTTCTTGTTTCTCCTTCTGTAGTTGCTGTCATGTGCCCTCTAAAATTGTATTTACTCCCCATAGCTTATCCTCCCTTTGCTTCTGTGTTCTCTCTCTCTCTCTCTCTCTCTCTCTCTCTCTTTTTCAGCATTCATGTCTTCTACCTCACCTGCTTCAATTCCCATGATACCCTATATCACACACACACACACACACGCACACACACGCACACACACACACACATGCACACACGCACACACACACAAGGGTTGGAATCACATCTACTTCTACTCCTGAGATCAACATTTTTGACACAACTTAAACATTTTTCGAGCATCTAAAACAGGAATAAGAGATTTCCCTTATAGAAATGAGTCAACATGAGATGGCCACACAACAGGCCTCAAGGTGTGGTTTTACAAGACAACGGTGAGAGACTGAGGGAGGGGAAAATGTCATTGTGGGTCAGAGACAATCTCTACACCTATCCTAAGTGAGTAAGAGGATATACAGAAGAAGAAAGAGGAAAATTTAAATTAGAAAACAATCCGAGAAGGCGGGAGGAGTGTGAGAGGGAGTAATACCCTTGCAGTTCACATCTCAATATCGATGACGCTAGACCTCCCCAGGGAGTGATGGTGTCAACAAACTCTTAAAAACAAAATAGAAAATGTAAAAATAACTTCTTTAAAAACTACCATCAGTGTTTTAAATGAGGTTTCTCTATGGGAATGAAAGTTGTTCAGATATAGCATGTGGGTATGTTGGTAAGAAAACAGATGGGAACCAAGTAGTATCTTGACAACCCAGTGTCAGACAAATAGTCATAATGCAAGCTGTGACAAACATGACTTTTTGAATTTAAGAGTAGAGATGTAGGACACATGGGAGACTTTATTTATGTGAAAAAAATCCTTGAGGTTGTCAGTTTGAACAAGGACCAGCACTAAAATGTGGCCAACATGAATATGAACCCTCAAAGCTGCTAAATTTTTGCTATAATTGTAGATCAAGGGACATCCCACTCACACTAATATTTCAAACTGATTGTCACTGTATATGGGTGCCGCTTTTAAAGTGCAATATTAGAAATGTATGAAGCTAAGCATAGGGAAGGCTGGAAATTCCCTTTTAATAAGGAACACCATAGATCCAGGATAAATTTTTAGAGAAGGATTTGAGACAAGTCTTGGTATAATGGCCCAGGCTAGTCTCAAACTTGTAGCAATCCTGCCTCACTCTTCCAAGTGCTGGGGTTACAACCTTTGTACTGTTGGCATGATCCAGGATAGCTATGCCTGGTAAGGATGAAGCTAGGAGTAGCACGAGAATAATTCTAAAGTACTTCTGGAGCTTTTAGGAAAAATTGGGCCTGTTCTGGTTTGGGAGACCTGCAGTGGAGTTAGAGACAAAGGTTTGAATAGGATTCCTAAGCCTGCCATTATGAGCAAGACTTGGGAGAATGTGCCTAAGTTTTCCATGGCATCATCTGTAAGTCGGCTGCAATATTATTTCTGGTCCAATTTGTTCTGTGATCCCATCAAGGGCTAGAGCACTGTTCTCTTTGTATGAGCCTGGGTGTGCCCGTGGGGCTGCTTTGACAGAAAGAGTAGATATGATGGAATAGCTAGGTTATAAGGCCATTTGACTTCTGTTCTTGTTGTTGGTGCCAGGGCCATCATTTGGTGAAGCCCAAACACCCTTAGTGCTGTCACAGAGAGGCATGTGGAGAGAGATTCTGACGACAGAGATGTGCCAGGCACTCCAGGTACTGTCTGACGAAACCACAAGGAGCGCCCAAGAGAGCAGCCTACAACCAGGAGAGACAATGATTAAATGAAGCCAATCGGTGTGTGTCTAAAAGGCCCGTTGGAACATTCTCTGAGCCATATTCACCAAGAGACTGGGACACAGAGCTGAGAGTGGACCGTGACGATTACATGACGCCACGTATCATGGCTTTACATGCTCGCTGAGTACCATTATTGTTCCTGATTCATAGGAGGGACCTGACACCAGAAGTCACAGGAAACAAATGCTGGCTCACTTGGAAAGGTCACTTAAACCCTTGCAAAGGTCTAAAAGGACATCAACTACTCTATAAAGTGGTGTGGATCTCGAGTACTGAAGAGATTCAGGCTCAGTGCCCACATGAGAGGAATGTCCCTCTAAGAGAGCTGAAAGTGGGAGGAGTCACACTTCTGAGCAGATCGATCTGTCATCCGGGTTCAACGATGTTCATTTTAACCTTGAGCTCTCTTTGTAGGCACATGTGTAATTAGCCCAATATATCTTTTAAGCCACTTTAGATACTATTTGTAACAAGACAAGAATAAAAACAAAGAAATAAAATTGATTCATGCTCTGCAATCACAGGATCTAGAGAAACAGCTTAGTGGTTAAGAACATTTGTTGCTCTCGCAGAGAACTCGGGGTCTGCTCCCAGAACCCTCGTGGTGGTTTATAACCACCTGTACATCCAATTCGGGGCCTCCAACACCCTCTTTTCACCACCCGTGGTGTCAGACACGCATACAGTGCACATAGATACATGTAGACAACACCCCATACACATCAATAAGTCTAATTTTTAGCAATAAGGACCTATGGGATTCCATAGGAAATTCGTTCTGTATTTATTTTGGGCATATAGAAATATATTTTGGGGCTAGAGATGGCTCAGTAATTATGAGTGTACCACTCTCCCAGAGGACCTGGGACCCACATCAGGCAGTTCAGAACTGCTTGTATCTCTGGCTCCAAGGAATTCAACATCCTTTTCTGGCTACCTCAGGCAACACACACACACACACACACACACACACACACACACACACACACACACACAC
Source organism: Rattus rattus (assembly GCF_011064425.1). Classification (NCBI taxonomy): domain Eukaryota; kingdom Metazoa; phylum Chordata; class Mammalia; order Rodentia; family Muridae; genus Rattus; species Rattus rattus. The sequence goes on from NC_046159.1 coordinate 73,527,808, forward strand.
ACAAGTAAATGAATAAAATTTTTTAAAAGCCTTATGAAATATCTTTTAGTCCAGCATCGTGTATTTCTATGGGCCTTTAACTCATCTCCTAATGCATCTAAAGTTATATCTTTTATGATAAACAGATTTGATCAAGTATGCCGGGAGCCTGCGGCACTCTACCTTGACACGTGCTCTATGGCATCCTGGAAGAACACCAGCTTCACTTCCTTGGGGTTTGTGAGGTTATAGTCGTCGAGATAGTCCTGAAGAACATTCTCGATTTTCTCTATGTCAGGTAAATCATCGTAGATGCGGTCAGCCTTATCTGCTCCAAACTGTAAGGTGATTTGTGGGAACACACCAAGTTAGGTCAATTACTGTATTTAGACATATGACACACACAGATAATCTGGAAAATTATTTCACTCCACCTTTTCAGTGGTAGGCTGTAATGTCAATGATCTCTGCAATAAAATACATGCAGAAAGGAGCTCGAAATCATTTAATTTGTGTGTGTGTGTGTGTGTGTGTGTGTGTGTGTGTGTGTGTGTGTGTTTGAAGTTGCAGATATTCTATTGTGGATGATGTCTGTCCTTGGAAGCCTTCTAGTGTCTGTCTTACTGGCCAAACTTTGCAAAGTAGGCCAGTATAGCTGGTGTATAGTTTCCAGGGATCCCCCAGTCTCTGTCTCTCATATTGCTACTGCTAGGTATGTGCTAGCTATGTGTACACTATTGGACACATGCTACATATATTGTACGCATACACATACTGCTTTTTACATGGAGATCTGGGGACTTGGACTTCTGTTGTTGTGGTAGTTTGAATATGCTTGGCCCAGGGAATGGCACTATTTGGAGGTATGGCCTTGTTGGAGTAAATGTGTTACTGTGGGCATGGGCTTTAAGTCCCTCATCCTAACCACGTGGGAGTCAGTCGTCTCCTAGTGGCCTATAGATGAAGATGTAGACCTCTCAGCTCCTCCTGCATTATGCCTGCCTAGATGCTGCCATACTCCCACCTTGATGATACTGGACCAAACCTTTGAACCTGTAAGCCAGCCCCAATTAAATATTGTCCTTATAAGAGTTGCCTTGGTCATGTTGTGTGTTCGTAGCAGTAAAACTAAGACCTATGTCTTCATACTTGTTGGGCAAGCATTTTACTGACTAAGCCATATCTCCAGGCTTTCTTTATTCTTTTATTTGATTATACTATCACTAAAATTACATATCAAATGTAATTTGTGAAAACAAACCCTCAGGCTTTATTATTTATTTTTTACTTACTTTGTTGTGTTTGACCTAGTCTTTCCTTTTAAAAATTGTTGATAATTTATATATTTAGATTATATCCATCTTCCCCTCAACTCCTCTAAGACCTCCCTCTGTACCCCCTTCTAATTCATGTTGTCTGATTTTTTTAAAAGAATTAATTAGTTGATTCAATTTTACAACCACGGAGTCCAATCAGTACTGCCTGTATGACTGTGAGCATAGGGGCAATCAACCTTCAGGGCCACATCCTTGAATAAAACTGACTCTCCCTCCCCCATTGGCCACCAGTTGCCAGTCGCTCCTCAGGCAGGCGTGTAGCTCCTGAGCTCCTCTCCCACCTGTTGGGGGGGAGGGGATACTGACAGCTTTAACCTGTACAGGACTTACATAGGCACCTGTGGCTGCTGGGCCTTCATTTTTGATGATACTTTAAATAGTCATATTTCACATAAATAAACTATCCTTTCCCCCATGTCAGGTGGTAATACTCATCTGGAGTGAGGCCCTGCATGTAGCTTATAGAACAACCAGTTAATTTATTATCGGATCATTAGCTTTGGTAGGCAGGCAGCTATGCACCTTGATCTGTGTGTGAAGTTGGGACCTTGGTGAACAAATGGGTGTGGCTTTTGGCCTGTGACACCTAGAACATATTCCCCAAGTGAGGGTCAGTTTGGTGGAGGCAGATGGCAATTTGCTGTATAGGTGGGGTTGGGTGGGGGCGGGGAGGGGTGGAAGATTTGTTCCAGGAAGGTTCAGAGGGAATGGCTAAAACTAGGCCCACGTGTTGATGAGGAACTTTTGTTGGATGAATGGAAGATTCTGAAATCTTACACTGATATAAAAATAGGATCCAGCTATCCCTCCTTTGTTAAATATAAGAATGTTTTGTTAATCTGATTAATTTTGCCCTTGAAATGAAGAGAAAATGGCATATCCTTTGACGCTATTAAAAACAACTTTGTAGGCCAAAATAACTGGGAGAATTTGAAAGACATCAGGACTTGATAAGGGTAGGCCTGAATATAGATGCATGAAACTCAAGAACTTGGTCCCAAAAGTAAAAGAGAGAGGCAAAGATTAAAACAGAGACTCTTGGAACTCCATTCAGAGCCTGCCCCACATGTGGCCCATACATACAGCCACCCACTTAGACTGATGATGCAGAAGTGATGATTCTGGTTTGCAGCAAACCACTGAACTCCCCCAAAAATAAGAGCTGTAATGTACAACAATGCCAAGCCACCAGAGCTTCCAGGACTAAGCCACTACCTAAAGACTATACATGGACTGACCCTCGGACTGAAAAACCAGAAGAGCAAATGGGTCCCTAAGACTTTGGTGGGAGGGGCGGCAGAGTGCCCAGTCTCTGCCTCTGTATATAAGAAATATTCAAGTTACTATAACAAACCACTCTGCTATCATTGGGCACAAAAAGAATTTGATCAGCTGTGCTGGGTCCCATAAACCATGATTTTTGCACGATAAAAATATGAACCAGAGGCAGATATTTGTGTTGCAGAGTGCCCAGTCTCTGCCTCTGCTACTGTACTCTGCTATCATTGGGCACAAAAGAGTGAGCTGTGCTGGGATAAACCATATTTATAAGAACGAGGCAGCCGGCAGATTTGGCCCATGGGACTGGAGCTTGTCCACGCTTGGCTTAGATGTTTAATCTTCACAAATGCAAAAATCCTTGCGTAGATGAATCTGATTTGGAAAACAGCAAATACCTTTAAGTGCAGTCAGGCAACGGACCACTCACCTTAATGAAATCACCAAATATGATGGGCTTGCTTAGGAAGTATTCCAGGTCAATCGCAATCCCAAAGTGCTTGTCTGTTTGTAAAGTAAAGTAAAGCAACTTTACTGTGGGGATCAGCTTGAGTGCAGCCTTCTAATGAGATCTATACATTCTCATCTGTTGATATGAAAACTGAGGGCGAGCCATGTCCACAACATACCATCTTAGTTGGGTGGGTGATTTCCCAGATTTCATTGCTTAGTAAGTATTAAACATTTTGGTTAAATAGTAAATATTGAATCATTACTAAATAAAAAGAAACATTTTAGAATTATCATTATTTCTTTTTATCTTTTTTAAAAAAATAAATGCATATTTTTTTGAGACGTAGTCTCATGCTGTAGCCAAGTTGACCTCAAATTTAATGCAATCGTCTTGCTGGAGCCTTCCGGGTACTGGGATTACAGAAATGAAATACTACACCCAGATAAAAATATGTTTTTTTTAGTTAGCACATAAAATAATGGGTTTCTTTATGCCATTTTGATACATGCAGAGCATTATTTTTGTTTGTATTTTAATCCTTTGTCTCTCTTCTCCCTTTCCTTCTAATCCTCTGCTCCCTAACTAAACCTAGCTGTGTTCATGTCATATATATGCAACATATGTGTACAACCATGGGTCTGTATATATACCTAGATTCCCCATGACGCCACACATGTGTGACATGCACATGCACACATAAACACACCACACGGGTCTGTATATAACTATAAGTACATATATTTACCCCTAGATTCTCCATTATGTCATATACATGTGACATATGTATTACATGGGTGTGCTTATAACCACACACACACACACACACACACACACCCACACACACACACACCCACACACACAGATCCCTTATGAAGGAAGGCATGTGATATTTGTTTTTCTGTTCACCCATAAACTTCTCTTGCTCCCTTCTGTATCATTTCAGACTGCCTCCTTTCTATACTTCTCTCTGCTGTCATATTCATCAATACTCTGTCTCTATTCCTTGTAAAAGAGGAAAATGTTATCCTCACTTCTTATTAGACAAAATTTTATTTGTCCACTTTCTTGTTTCTACTTCTAATTTATACTTGATTAAGACTATCAAACCTTTACTTTAGCAATTCATCATATATATGTATATATATGTACATATGTATATATGTATATATATATTGCTTTTCTGATTTCTAAAAATTAAAAAAAACACAACTAAAAAAAGTTATTTACTGGCCATTTCTGTCAAAATGACATGGAAGTAGTGCTTGTCTTCGTTATTGATCAGGCGGTCATGGAACACTCTCTGACATTCGTGGCAAAATAGTCTAAATATCTGCATTTCTTCTCTTATTGTTCCCGGGTCACATTGGAGAATACCTGTGTATTTTTTAAAAAAGGGGGGGGAAGAAAAAATTGCATTTATGGAATTCTTATAACAGTTTAATAAAGTAGAAAACACCAAAGTCCAGCTTGGGATGGAAAGAAGTGGTTAGATGAGATGTATTTTGAAGGGGAAGTTGTTCATGGAGTGGGTGGGGGTCATCAAGGCTCACGACCAGAGGAGTTAATGATGGTCCCTTCTAAGGCGAGGATACCTACCTGTGGCCAGTGGTAGAGGGATGAAGCAAGAATCTTTTTTTTTTCTTTTGAGACAGGGTCTCACTATGTAGCTCTGGCTATCCTAGAACACTATGAAGACCACTGTGGCCTAGAACTCACAGAGACCTGCTTGCCTCTGCCTCCTGGGTGCTGGACTTAAAGGCGTGCATCCTTGCAGCTGGCTAAAAACCTACGTTCAGTCTGCAAGTTTAAGAAGTCCAGTTGAACACCTGAGTGAGGACATGGAGAACGTAGAATGTGGGAAGCATGCTCAGAGGAGAGGGTGCTATCTGGAACAGATGACTGACTGAGGTTGAACAAAAAGTTGTCTGAGTACAGAGCCCAGGTCTAAGGCAGGGAGGAGAAACAGTTGTCAATGACAGTGGAGTGACAACAGCCAGGGAAACAGTAGGGAACAGGAGAGCTTGCAGTCTGGGCTGCTGGGATGGGGCAATGGGCAGGGCCAAGCACTGAACTCTGGCCTATGGGAAACAGGGTTGGGTCCAGTGTTAGGTATAAGCTTTGATTGACACATAGAAAAGTTAGAACTGGAGAGGCTGGTTTTTTTTTTTTTTTTTAGAAGTCTTTCTAGAAAAAAAGAGGAATTAATTTTTAAAAGTGGGATGTATTACTGGATTTGCAAAAATGATGCTGGGGATGATCTAATAGAAGAGAATAGTATAAAAGCAATGTGGGGATTGTAAGAACCAAATCTCAGATGAACTTTGAAAGTGGGCAGTTCAGGTCAGGATAGGAAAAGGCAGGGCGTCTGGGAGCTTTGGGGGATGCAGCATCTCTGGTCTGTTTGCTTCTGTTTTTCAGCTTTCTACTCCTCACCCTTAGCTGGAAGGGACAAGTGGGATGGAGTTGGAGATTTGACAAGGTTTTGGAGTTCAGCGTGAGGTAGGGGTGTAAGGAGACTTGAATAAATTATATTCTGTGAACCAGTTACTTTTCTGTTACTGTGATAAAACACCCTGACAAAAGCAACTTAGGAAGAAGGAGGGCTTTTCTCCAAGATTTTTACTCACAGTTCCAGTCCATCTCTCCAGGGAAGTCATATGAGCAGAAGCATGGGTGAGGTGGCTGTGCATAGTATATCCACAGCCAGGCAACAGGGACAGCAAAGTAGAGAAACAGAATATGCTCAGATCACTTCCTCCTTCTTACATAGTCTGGATCTCAAGCATAGGGAATAGTGACGCCCACAGTGTGCAGGTCTTCCCATCTCAATTAATCATGCCAAGAAGGTCCTCTCCTGGGTGATTCTAGATCTCATCATGTGAACAACTGAGATTAACCATCATGCTAGGAGTTGTCCAATTGAGTCATAGACACCTTGGTGCCCAAGATTTTGAGAGATTTGGTGGAGGGCAATGACAATGCAGTAGCAAAAATGAGAACACTACCTTGCACACACTTGGATAAGTCTCTCAGGTTAAAGACGTAATGGGACTTGGCTGGGGTTGGCAGGAGATCGACACTCATCCTGTTATAAATCTCAACTGCGGCCTCTACAATGTTTGATGAAGTTTGCTTTACTGCTTCTGTAAAATCAGCCAGGAAGCCATTCAAGATGGCCTAGAATCAGAAACATAAATGGAGAGAGATTTTTTTTTTAACCCGATGTACTTCAGTTTTGATACTGTTTTCCATGGCAACTCTAGGCTAAATTCTAAGGTAAAGGCACCTGTGCATTGAACACTTGTTCATCTCAGAATGTGCTCTCAAGCTCTTCCTTGTGATGTGTGGTTGTTTGGGTTGGAATTCATAGCTGGTCTGTGACTTCCCATGAACTTCCCATTTTCTGTCTCCATGACTGTGTTCACTCAAGAACTCTCTTGTTCCTGGGTTCTCTTCCCTCTCTGTCAATTTATAGCCTCCTCCAAGACCCTCACCTTGGGTGACTGGAGATGGCATGACCCACTGACCCGTGTCCTGCCATCATTCTTTTCAGAGTAACGTTTCCCATCACAGGATGCTCTGATGAGTGCTTCCAGGTTAAGGCAACAATGTGTTTCCTGTTTAGAAGATGAGGAATTGGTTCCTCAGGGAGGTTAGTTCAGGTAGGAGAAAGACGGCTCATTGTTCACAGTGATGGTGGGAGAGTCAACGAAGTCTGTCTGCAGAGTGTTGAACTGGAGCTGCCTGGAGTGTTGTGTGGTTTAAGCAGGGGATCCAGACCTGGGGGTCATGTCTGAAATCTGTGCAGAGGTAAGGGCTGGACGGTGGAAGAGATTTGCCTGCTTTAGGAGTAAATGCCATATAAAATCTGTCTGCATGCCTAAATGGTCTGCCTGTGAGACCACAGGTACAGACGTCAATAATGCATGCACCACCCAGCTGCTGTCTGGGTGTCCAGGTCACATGCTTCCTGCTTAGAAAAGAGATGAAAGGGGTCCTTAGAAATCCAGTGGACTATTTTGATATTTTGACCATGAGATCCCTAGTCCATGTTTTCTTTGCCCCGTCTTATTTAAATTAGAATCTGCACTCACCTGAAAAATCTGCTTCAGACTGTGCTCCGAGGGCATGGGGAGGCACAGCATGCTGAAGTGTCGGATGAAGCGGGGTGTCACAGGATTGCGACCCCCTCCTGGAGGTGCGCATGCTGATACAATTGTTACATCCTGTGTGGAGAGAAAGCAACTTGGGTCACCCTGCAGAGGAAAAGATAAGGTCTGCCCTCCCTAATATCAGGACTCAGAAACACTCTTTTGAGGACCTATTATGAGTCAGCATTGCAATCCCAGGACTCTGAGGTCACTATTCACACCCTTATTTCAGTTGGCAATATCAGGGCTGTATCTTTAAGAATACCACTTTGGGGGCTGGCAAGATGGCTCAGTGTTTAAGAACATATCTGCTCTTGCAGGAGACTGTTTCCTTCTCAGCACCTCCATCAGGTAACAACTTCCTGTAGCTCCAGGGGACCAGACACCTTCTTCTGGACTCCGTGAGGACATGTGATCCCCCAGAATAGGCACACGATTAAAAATAAGTGTTTAAAAACAAGCAATAGAGATTAAAAGGCCACTCATGCTGTATGCAGGTCAGGGAACAGGCCCAGTGTGTCTGGAGATCAGTTAAATGTGTTAGTTTAATCTGACTGATAACCATGTAAGGTATAGAATCTTGGCTTCCGGAGTCTGAGAGAGAGAGAGAGAGAGAGAGAGAGAGAGAGAGAGAGAGAGAGAGAGAGAGAGAGAGAGAGCAAGCAAGCCTGGCTTCAAATAATGGCTGTGGAAATTAAAAGAAATAAGTAAGCAGAAAAGTATTTAGAATGGGTGGCCCATACAGTCAAAAGGAATTCTAGCATTTGGTCTGTGTCTATTTGTCTTGAGCCAATAACACTGTTTGCTTTGCAGGGATGCTGGGAGAGTTAAATGATGTAACAGTGCTTGGTGCAATTTGACTCTATGGGCGAGATGACTAACTGCAGACACACCCCCTTTGAGAACAGAATCAGAGCAGGTGGTCGATGCAGGGTCCCCATCTTGAGTCCTGCTGATGGCTTGTAGGTTGTACATGTCACCACAATGAGGTTCTGACTCTTATCTTTTCTCCTCTTCAGGGCCGCAGAGTTTCTGTTCCTGCCTCCTCTCTAGTCCATTCCTTTCCTACAGCCAAGTAGATCTTTCTAGAACTCTTGCTTCGGAGATTCCCCATCACTGAGAGGATAAACCCACAGCCCTCTGAGATGTGAGTTCTGTTCCTCTTGCTGTTCCAGAGTCACATTTTACAGGACTAGGGTGTTTCGGACTCCTTGTTTATGAGGCATAAAGTGTTCACTCCCTCTGCTCTGTCTTTATAGTCTAGTCTCCCAAACACTGGCTTTTCTCAGACTTAACCCCATCTCAATCTTGACTTATCTCTGTTTTTCCTACTCTTTCACTACAAACATATATCTACTATCTATCTATCTATCTATCTATCTATCTATCTATCTATCTATCTATCTATCTATCTATCATCTATCTGTTTATCTATCTGTCTCTCTGTCTGTCTATTATCTATCTATCTATCTATCTATCTATCTATCTATCTATCTATCTATCTATCTATCTATCTACCTCCTCTCCAGAGCTCCCTGGGAGGCAAGGACTATCTCGTTGGCCACCTGTCTCCTGAAACAGCTTATCAAGAACTCAATGCAGATGGAATGAACTGAATTACAGGAAAGAAACACTGACATGCTTTATAGATTGAATTTATCCAGAAATAGTGTGTCAAAGTCCTAATTTGTGATAAAAACTGGTTGCTTTTGGGAGACAGGGAATTTTGAGAGGTGATTTATGTAAAACGATATCCTTAGGGTGACTCCTAATATAATACAAATGGTACCTCAATAAGAAGAAAACCAATTTTTGTGGTTTGAGTATGGTTTGTCTCCTCTATAACTTATGTTGGGCTTAAACCCTGCTATGGGACATGTAGAGGGGAGAAGCTTAATCCAACCATGTTGTTTTGAGATAGTAACTTTAGGAAGTGATTAAGACTAGCTCGGGTCGTCAGAGTGGTACTCCTCATATTTCTCCAGCCTTACTGTTGGGTAGCATTTCTCTCTGCTTCTTAAAAAGTTGTAAAAGGAAGCTTGCTCATATCAGGATATAAACAACTCACAAGTTCCAGGAAGTCTCAGGAATTTACTAGATTCACAAAGTTCCTGCTCCCCAAGATTATATAGGTAGTAAGGACTGCCGAGGAGAGGAGAATCTCTGAACGTGATTTGTCTGCAAGTTGTACAACAAACTCCTGGTCCAGTTTTTGTGAGTTGTTACCTTTGCCGAGTTTGGGGGTGGGGCTTTTGGGCTTTTGGGAGACATATGCTCCTTTTTTTCCCCTTCTAAGACAGGGTTTCACTCTGTGACCCTGGCTGCTCTAGAACTCATGATATAGACCAGGCTGGCCTGGCACAGATATCTACTTGTTTCTGCCTCCCAAGTGTTGTGATTAAAAGTATGTACCACCAATATCCAGTGTTGCAGCTGCCATGTTCCTGTAAGTAACCTTTTATTCACACCTATAAGTGTGACTAAGTCCAATAAACTCATTGGTTTTCTAGGTTGGATTTTGATGGATTTGATTTTGGCCTACCGTTGGTTCCCTATCTGGGTTGAAGAGACGTTTGTTTACATCTTTCCATTGTCACCTATCACTTGATTGTCCCAATGATGAAGCAGGCAAATCTGGCACCACATGTGGTCTCTTGCCCTTGGATCAAAACCACAATCCACAATAAATCTCTTTATGACTTACCCATCCTTGTGTAACTGTTACTAACAATAGAAAACAGAGTGAGAAACCCGTGTGGGGACATGAGGAGAAGAAGGCCATCTACAAATCAAGGAGGGAAGTCCTAGAGGAGTGGATGCTGCTCACCCCTTGACCTTGAACTTCTAGCCTCTAGAATTATGAGAAAAGAGGTGAAGCTACCCAGTCTGTAGTATTTGTAGTTTTTCCAATGATGGGAATAATCTCCCATCTTTGAACACAACGATTAATGTGAAATCTAAAATTAACCTGTATTTCTTTCCAAAAGAGTTTGTTTCTATCATAGAATCCACCAAAGTCTTGATACTGCCGAAGCAGTTCAATCGGTGGTTGGGAGCCATAGCGGTCCAGCCGGGGCATATTCAGATCATCAACAAAAATCACCACTTGTTTATTTCCTGGTGCTCCTAGAGGGAGAGAAGGAATTTTAAAAGAATCACACTTTGTCCTTAGAAAACATTAGACCCTTTGTTGTTGTGGCTTAAAAATGATTTGTCCTCACAAAAGTTCACATTGAAGCTTAGTCCTTGGTATAATGGTACTGGGGGTGGGGTCATGAGGGATCTGCCCATCCACACTCTGCCGGGAGATAAACAGACCTGACCGAGGCTTTCACATTGTCGTCTCATCTGGTCCCTCACCCTTACGCTCAGAAACACTTGATGATGCTAGTTCTCCAGTGGGGTCTGGGCCTTGCTGGGTCTCAGCCTCACCCTCCACCCTGCTCAGATGGGTGGCCTGAGTACCTGAGGAGGAGGAGGGTTACCTTTCCACAGAAGTGGAAGGATATCAAAGGTTTCAATTAATGAACCTCATTCCCTCCACAAGGGAAACAGGCTTTGAGATTTGAAACCATTCCAGTCCCATCAATGGAAAATCCCAGACCCTAGGAAGAAAGCACAGGAGGTGGCTGCCCCACTTTGGCTTCCAGAAAACTGTCATAGCCCTGCGGTTCAGATGGATGTTAGGTGGGGATTCCAAGGCAACCAAAGCTAATTCAGAACTCCACTGCATCTTCTGCCCCAGAGACGCCATACAACAAGATCCTGGCTCATGCCCAAAAAAAACAAAACAAAACAAAACAAAACAAAACAACCAGGCTGGCATCTGCTGCCCTGTGTTTGACTGAGCAAGGGAAGCCAAGGGAGACAGTGAGGCAGTGGGTAATCCCTCTCTGTTAGCACAGGGAGGTCAGCACATGGTGGACAATGTGGAAAACAGCTGAGCTCTGTCAGGCACCCACCTGGAGGACTTCAGGCTCTGCTAAGTGAAGCCCAGTGCATAGGCAGAACTTAAACTGCTGGAGGGTGGGAAGAAGTGAATTCTGGGACCTAGAGATTAACATCAGGCAGCCGAAACCTGACCAGTGAGCTACCTTTTAGGGATGCTCACAAGAGCTTGCTCATGCAAGCCTGCCTCCCAGAGAACATAGATAGTAATGCAGTGCCAGAGGAACAGGGGCCGTGCACAGAGACAATCTAAATGCCAGCGAGGGACGAAACATTAATCTATTCTATCTTCTCCTGCCCCTATACATCAGGACCTCTACAGGACAGAAGGGCTAGTAAAAATCAGCCCATGCTACCCTCCGTGTCAGTACTGGAGCTGACAATCTGACTTACAAGAGACAGGGACTGACTTTTAATTAGGCTTGGGGTTGATGTTTTTACATTGGCCTATATTTAAAATATCTAAAGGTGACAGGAAAATTACACTTATGGCAAAAACAATGATACCAATGAAACAACTAGCTAATAAGGGAAAGAGAAGGAGATGCTAAAACTTGTTTGGAAACACCAACTAAAGACAAACCTAACCTCATGTTACTTTCAACTGAACCCAGAAACTCCATGTGCCAGATATGAAGACATTTGTCAGTGTAAACAAATGGAAATCAATTGAGGTTTGAGAGTCGTGGGTGGAGAGGAGCCGTGAAGTCTCGGAGACTGCAAATGATCTGGGCTGAAGGTGGATGTCATGGTTAGTCTTCACCTTGACTCCGCTTGGAGTCCACGTGTGTCTGTGAGAATGTTTCCAGAGAAACAGTGGGGAAGGGAAGATTAACCCTGAATGAGACTGGCACGATCCCATGGGATCCCAGAATGAATAAAAAAGAAAAATTAAATAAAAAGGAGAAAGCAAGGTGAGTATCAGCATTCATCCGAGTCCTGACAGCAGATGTGCAGACCTGCTTGTTCCTGCCGCCATGCTTTCCCCGCTATGATCAGCCTTCCCCCTTAAGCCATGAGCCAAGACAAATTCCTCCTTTATATTGCCTTTCTCAGGTATTGTCACAGCAATGAGAAGAGCAGTTGACATTGTGGTGGGAGAGATAAAAGGCTTGTAAGTGCACAGTGAGATATCTAGATGAGAAAAATGACCGCTAGTAAGTAAAATCCCCTTGACTCTGCACAAACTTGTGCTGAGGCATGGCCCTCGGCGTGATGCTTAGGACCCATAGGGGAGATCAGTGCTTCCCTCAGAGGACCAGGCTGCTTGCCACAAGAACAGGCTGCTGCAAGGCAAGGTGGTTTCCTCAGCTTGCTCTCTCTGCGTGCGACTTACTGGCTTAATGAGTGTACGGAACGAAACCGTGACGAGGGCACTCACCTAAAATATTTTTTCTCTTTCGTTCCAGTTTTGACTCAATGATCTCTTGTGTCCTTGCGGATGAGGTTTGGGCAGAGAAATTTAGATAAACAGGGACATAGCCAGCCGATTCTTGAATCCTATTCAGCAATCCTTTTGCAATAACAGACTTTGAACAAAAGAAGAATGTTAATTGATTTCATACTCAGTGTGATAGCTTTTCTGTTGCCTTGGTCACCACCCAGCACCGTGAACAGAAGAAGCACACAGTATAGAAGAAGCAATGATTGATCTATTAGAAACTGTTATTGTTTCACTGGGGACATTGATTTCTAGGTACATTCATCAGAATTAAAGAAATATTCGAATGAGATCTAACTCAGCAAAAAGTCTTAGTGTCACACCAGATTTATCTGTTAGCATCCAGTCTGATTAAAGGTAAACCCACATTTTTTTCTCCTTGAAAATTTAAAAATTTCTCTCTCTCTCTCTCTCTCTCTCTCTCTCTCTCTCTCTCTCTCTCTCTCTGTGTGTGTGTGTGTGTGTGTGTGTGTGTGTGTGTGTGTGTGTGTGTGTGTATGGGTGCCTGTGTGTCATGATGCACATGTGTGGAGGTCAGAAGACACTTACAGAAACTGGTTCTCTCCTTCCACCTTATGAGCCCTGAGGACTGAACTCATGGAGCCCAGCTTGGCTGCAAGCCTCTTTACTTGCTGAGCCATCTCGGTGGCCCATATTTCTTAGAGATGATATAGAAGGGAAACAGTGAATCCTGGTTCGTGAGGATTCCTCTAAATATTTTCTTCTCCACTTCCCCCCAAAATGACTCTAAAGTTGTGGCTGTTCCTGGGCAGTTTCTGTCCAGACGACATGCGGCAACTGAAGAAGTACACAAACACCCCTAAACTCAAAGCTTGGTCTATAAGACCAACCTGAGGATACCTTTAGAAACTGATAAACTTTGGGGAAATCCCAGTATGGATTCTGCAGAGTTAAATTCTTCTGAAAAAAGTGATACAGTCTGAAAAAACAAAAAACAGAAACTTCCCCCAGTCTGGCAAATAATGTGCTATTTCTGACGCTGAGGACCCTAACTCCACAGCGCCCCCATTTGGCAGCACTTCTGATGCACCTACCTTGCCAACTCCAGTTGTTCCAGTAAACAACACTGAGTGCCTGACCGCCAGCAGCTTTTCCATTAGATAGCCGAACCGCACCGTGTCTGCTGTTGGGACAAGCATCTCAAAGAACGGGACCTCCCTGCTGTACTTGAAGGTGGGTATGATTCGTTCCCAGGGGTCCAGGCGTTTGGTGTCAAAGTCTACATGAATGCTCCACAGATCTCCAGAGCTGGGAAGCTGAAGTACAAAATCCAATGTCAGTGGGTAGCATTGACTCACAGGAATTGATATATTCTTAAAAACAAATGCAGAGTACATGAACAGAGTTCAGTTTCATGATTTTTCTTTTTAAGAAGAATTCGTTCAAATATCAGAGGCTAATTGTTTAAAAACAAACGCAGAGTACATGAACACAGTTCAGTTTCATGATTTTTCTTTTTAAGAAGAATTCGTTCAAATATCAGAGGCTAATTGTTTACTTTTTTATTTAACTGCAGTGGGATGCATCTCTCTCTCTCTCTCTCTCTCTCTCTCTCTCTCTCTCTCTGTGTGTGTGTGTGTGTGTGTGTGTGTGTGTACCTACACGATACAAGTATTGCCTTTTACCATATTTTAGTGTCAGGTCTGTTGTTAAATCATTAGTCCTGTCCAAGGCACCAGTCCAAGCCTCCTGGAATCTGGGACATTTAAATCTGACATGTGCAGAAAGAAGATGGTACCCAGCAGGGTGGGTACTAGGCCTAAAGTGTAGCCACACTGCAGGCTGAGAAACTCCAAGAAGAGATGACCCCTGTCACCCCTGCTCAACAGGGAAGGGAGACTGGTCAGTCTAACTGACTTGAATCCTGCAGAGACACTCCTTGATCTGTTTTTACTTAAGACACAAGCACATCTTCATGAGACAATCCAGGGGATGGGAGCTTCTGGTTAGGAAGAAATAGTGACAGGAGGTTTTAAAACTTTAACTTCACTTGTCTTCATTTTCTCAATTTTCATTTTCTTTCCTTCCTTTTTGCTTTTCTCTTTCCTCCCCTCCCTCCTCCCCTCCCTCCCTTTTCCTCCCTTTCCCCCTCCCTCCCTCCCCCTCCCCCTCCCTCCCTCCTTCCTTCCTTCCTTCCTTACTTCTTGCTTTTTCTCTCTCTTCTAGGTAAGTGCTCTACCTCTGAGCTTTTTCCCTAGCCCTGTAACAGACTTCTTAATTACTTTCTTTTAATTTTTATTTTGCTTAATTGGATTTTGTGGTTTTTGTCTTTCTCCATTTTCTTATGATTTCCCCCGTTACTTATTCGTTATAACTTTCTTTAGCTTCAATAACCCTCACACCCCATCTATCACAATATCCTAACACCTGTTTGTCCTGTGCCTCATGAGGGGGTGAGATTGAAAGACAGTATTGCTTTTTACCGTATTTTAGTGTCAGACTTGTTGTTAAATCATTAGCCCTGTTACTGTTACCTAACTCTCCTCTTTAAATAGTAGCAGGGTTCCCGAGTCCAAGTGAAGACTGGACACTAAAGAGAGCCATGTAAAATAAAACAGACCAGGGCTGGAGAGACAGCTCAGAAGTTAAGCACTGGCTGCTCTTGTAGAGAATCCAGATTCAGTTTCCAGCACCCACATAGTGGCTCACAAAGAACTGTAACTCCAGTTCCCAGGTATCCATCTCCTTCCTTCAGCCTCTGTGGGCACTGCACATATGTGGTGGGCATACATATATTCAGACAGAACACTCATGCACATAAATAAAAAAATCTTTAAAATAAAATAAAAGATGATAAAAGAAAAAAAGGTTTTTTTTGCAACCCAAAGACATGCAAATTACAGCTCAAAATACAAAATGACCAACACAAATCTTGTAGAAGGCGAAGATTATGGAGTTACAGAAATGATATGAAAAGAATTCTCTATTGGCCGGAGGTGGCACATACCTTTAAACCCATCTCCTGGAGGCGGAAGCAGGTGGATCCCTGTGAGTTTTAGGCCAGCCTGGTCTATACGGTGAATTCAAGGCCAGGGCTACATAGTGAGACCCTACCTTGAAAAAAAAAAGAATTCCACAACCTACATTTAAAACAATTATTGAATTTCAAGGAGGATTTGAACAGGGGAAGTAAATCAAGGAAATTATTTCAGTTCCTAGATTAAAATCACCACTATGAGTGAGAAAATTAGCAAAATGGATGAGAATTTTGACAACATGGGTGAAAAAATTTACCAAGGCGACTCAGAGTCTGGAAAAGAACCAAAGACAAAGATCAGAAATGAAAGTCAATCAATGAAGTAAGCCCTCGAAATAGCAGTTCACAAACGTGTTTGTGCTGGATGTGCTGCATTATATTGGGTACTACAAGTACTTAGTGTTGGTTAGAGTGTGCGGGAGGACGTGTGTGGGAAATTAGAGTATGCAGGAGGACATGTGTAAGGTGTTTGCCAACAATGTCCCATTTGATAGAAGGAACTTGAGCATCCACAGACTTTGGAGTTTTGTGGGGAGCACTGGCACCGGTTTCTCTGAGGACAATTTTATGGATATCAATTTTCATACAATTGTATCCATATACATTAATATTTTGAAAACCCACAGGTACCGGTATTTCCAGTCTCAGTCTAATAACACCAGGTAGATTTAAATCTTTTTTTTTCTATATTTACAAGTCTTTCTGTGATGGTGTGGAATCTAGTTGCTATAACACATTTGCTCAAGGTTGGGATGCATAAAACGTAGTTCCCAAGTCAATTCTGTTCAACTGTGGAAATATGCCTGCTAATTAGGACTCAGTAGTCATTGAGGTGCAGACTATTTACCTGATTAACATTAAATATCTCGGAAAGCACACCGAAAGATTGCTTGTTTGATTTTTATTTTTAATGGGGTAGATGTTATCAGTGACTGAAAGAGGAGAGTAACTTTTAAAAATCCTCAAAATGAATAAGATCGTAAACTTGTTGCTTTTCCCGTTCATGTATTTCCTTTTATTCTATTCATTCAAATCTTTGAGCTTATAACTACGTTTTTCTGGAGTGTTTGTTTAATGGCATGAGCAATACTCCTCTGTTTACAAAACATAAAGACCTTAAAGTTGTACTTGGACATTTTAAGGACTTAAAGTGGTGATGTCACCTCCATTCGTTCCTTACCCTGGCATCAGGATTATCATCAAATTGTGTTCTAATAAACGTATCAAAAGAATCCCAGTGATTTTCAGTTAAGTTTCCACCCAAAGACCACAAATAACAGAACACGAAGGTCTGGCACAACACAGTGTTCAGCTTCGTCTGTTCCTGAAAGCGGAAAGAGAAACGGTGTGAACATCTTACTTCCTGGTGGAAGGCGACCCCAAACCCCTAAACTGTGAAGTCTGGGACTTATGAGTTTAACTGGGCACTGAGAGTGTTTTATTTGGTGATTCGCAAAGCGGTGCTTCCTTATTTGATGGAAAATGATGAAAAACGAGGGACTGGCATGAGTAGGAAACACAGCCCGAGGCTGACCTTCGGCAGTGCAGCCTGGCTCACCTTATACCTGCACAAGTGACTGAGAACAGATGGAGCAGACCCCATCCTAGAATATGCTGTAGACCACAGGGCTAGTAGAGGTTCAGTCGAAGGATAAGCCACAGGTTCTCTGGTGTTCCTTCTAGCTTTGAGTCTAATTGAAGTCATTAGTCTTGCAAATTAAATTAAAATCAAATTAAATTAAAAATCAAATGGTCAAATTTCAGAAAATTTATTTTTATTGGCAAAGAATCTCATAGAACAATGGTGTTTTTGTAGCTTTAGACTAATAAGAAGCCTTTGTGCAGGGCTGATGTGAGGGTTCAATGGGTGAGAGAACTTAGGCTTAGCAAACTGATCTTGATCTCTGAACTCTTGGTAGGAAGAGAACTAATTCCCAAAAGTTGTCCTCTGATCTTCACATGTGCACTATAGCATTTACACAGCAACACACACACACACACACACACACACACACACACACACACACAATTTAAAAGCAAAATGAAACTTCATACCAGTGACAAGATATTTCCATCTTTGCTGAGCAGCAAAGACTCCAGTAGGCAGCAGAGTGTGGTCACTTTGCTGATGTCCACCTGTGGGATAGCTTGGGTGCACTTTTTGTTTACAAAACGTAACCCATCTTCGACATAACGATTGAAAAGATTCAATAAATATTCTCGGACTTCTTCACTCAGCTGAAAACGAAACAAATGAATAATGTTCTAGTAAATTCTTACTGAAGGTAGAACATACAATTAAATTTAGAGTTTTTAAAATCCATGTATCCAGTGTATTCAGTAGCTTTTAGAGCAAAGGATTTCAGCACCACACAGCCTAAAAACGAAGTCCCTGAAAACCCACCGCTCGGCAGGGATGCGCAGGGGCATGCCAGGCAGTGGAGAAGGCCCTGTACTTCTTGGTTTGCCAATGAGTTCAGAGATTTCATTTTATAACTAATTCTTAAAAAGTACCAGTGCATCCACTCCAGTTTGCTCATAATCTTCAGCAGCTAAGAACGATGAAAGAGAGCAAGCAGAGAAGGCAACATTTCATCATCTCAGCAAGGCAGAAGGGATAAAAAAGTGAGTTCAACCCTTATTGTTCAGTATAGTGTTGGAGTTCAAGCTACTGTGATAGGACAATAAAACCAAAGATTTCCAGGTCAGAATGGGGGATGGGCCAGGGGTTAGAAGCACATGTCTCTTTTGAGGAGGACAAGAGTTTGGTTCTAGCATGTTGGGAGACTTATAACTGCCTATAACTCTAGCTCCAGGGCATCTGATGTCTCCCTCTGGCTGCACATGTGCATGTGTGTGCGTGTGTGCACACACACACACATATTCGCACACATAAATACATACCTACTTACATACATATATACAGAAAATACCAAACCACTCCAAAACCCCTAAACTTAAACAAACACTTTTTAAAGGAAAGGAAAAAGTAAAAAAATAAAACTATATTCAAAGATGTTAAGATTATCTATGTATAATGTCTCTCTAAACTGACAAAATAAGACTAGAACTAAGAAGCAATTACATAGAAAAGTTTAAGGTCACTGTAGGTCACACACTAATAAATAATGTAAGGAAGACAATTACTTCTTTATATATTGTCATGAATAATCAGAATCTGCACAACACAATTCTATTATATTAACAAGAATCAATAACCATAAGTCAACCAAAACATGTGCTATATCTTTAGGAGAAATGTGATAATGTTCTGACAAAGAAAACAAAAACCCTAAATAGTGAGGTATACCATGTTCATAAATATAAGGCGTAAATAAAATCAAGAGGTCAACTCCACTAAATTTCATCTATAAATTAGCTCTACACAGTCTCAATCAAAGTTCCAGAAAGTTTCTTTGTAGATAACATCAAACTGATTTTAAGTTTGTATGAAGAGACAAAAAGTCCACGAATAGGCAAAGGGACAGTGAAGATAGCAAATCTGGAGAACTGATTCCATTTGTGGTGGTTTGAATGAGAACGTCGCCAACAGACTCCTGGGTTTCCATAGGTGGTTCCTAGTTGGAGGAAGCGATAGAGACATGACCTTGTGGGAGGAGGTGTGTCACTGGGGATGGGCTTGGAGGTTTCAGCAGCCCACATACGTTCCTTGTCTTTCTCCCTCTCTGCCTCATGCCTATAGTCTGGGATATAAGCTCCATCACCAGGCCTGCCTGCCCACTGCCATGCTTTCCGCCATGATGGTCATGGGCTCGCCCTCTGAAATGGTAAGGAACTCCCCTGTAAACTGTTTCTTCAAGTTGCCTTGGTCATGTCTCTTCACAGTAATAGGAAAGTGATAAAGATACTACCCTACTTCAAGATTTAGGAAAAAGTAAAGGTAATTTGAAAATATATACTACCTTTGGAGTTATAACAATTGTTTTTAGAGTCTAATTTTCAGCAATATGTACTGGCACAACTGAATATCTACAACATGAAAAAATAAAACAAAATTAAAAATAACATAAAACCAAATGAATAGAGACACTGACCTTAGACCCTTTACGCAGATGAACTCGAAATGAGTCATTGACTTCGATATAAAACACTAAACAAAATGTATAGAAATAATATAAGAGAAACCGAGACAACTTTGGGTTTGAACATGGGGTTCTAGATACAACATTAATACCATATGTGAAAAATTTGATGTTAGTCCTCATTGAAATCAAAAGCTTCTGGAAGTTGGAGAGCAGGCTCAGGAGTGAAGGGCACTATTTGCTCTTGAAGAAGACCTAGGCTCCATTCTCAGAACCTACATGGTGGTTCACAGCCACCCGTAATTCCAGTTCTGGGGAACCTGACAACCTCTTCTGACCTCTGTGGACACCAGACCTGCATGTGCTACCCAGACATATGTGCAGGCAAAACACTCACACATATAAAATAAGTAAATCTTTAAAAAAAAAAAGAAGCCACTTGCTCTGTAAAAACCACCGTTAGGGGGATGAAAACTGAAAGACAATATTGTCTAAAGAGAACCAGAGTACTGTTTAGATAAGAAGAAGCCATGACCTAGGAGAAAACAGTTCCAAAAGATATAATTTCATCAAGGACTTGTAAAGGAGTTGTACCAAAATGTACCAAACTCTCTCCCTCTAACCCCCCACCTCATAGGCCCATGTATAGTCTAGTCTAGGCTGGCCTCAAACTAACTTGATATGCAGCTGCTCTACTCTTGATATCAGCAATAAAACAAACAAACAAACAAACAAAAAACCCAACCAATGCCAGCTAAGTAATGGGTAACACTATGCCCTATTACATAGCTTAGCAAAGGTGGCACGGATACAAATCAGCCATGAAAGCAAGCTTGAGAATCTGCAGATTGAAACAAGAACCCGCGGTGCCTGTGCACCAAGCTGAACAAAGCCCGAAGCACAGAGATTCCAAATGGTGGTCAGTATTTAAGCATCAGGGGCTCTCATCCACTACTGGCGTGAATATGAGATGGCGCAGCCACTGTGGAAGACAGTCTGGCGATTTCTCACAAAGCCGAGTGTACGCATTTGATCTAGAAACGGTATTTCTATATATTTATCCAAACAAATCAAAATTTCAAGGAAAAACCTGCACACCAGTGCCTGTAGTGGTTTTATTGATAATTCCTCAAACTCCAGGCAACCAAAATGTCTTTTAGGAGGTAAATGGGTACGTGAACTGCGGTATGCCCATATGATGAAATATTATTACTCAATATTAAAAAGGAAATAAGATGTCAATGCATGAAAGACATGAGGTTCCTTAAATGCACTTTGCTAAGTTTTTGTTGTTGTTGTTGTTTTTAAAAAGGTGCTAGCTCCAGAAAGTTATGTCCTATAGTCTCAACTATGGCCTCTGGGGAAGGTGGACCTGTATGGGCTGCAGAGAACGTTGATTTCTAGGTAAAGGTAAAGGCATGGAAACATGAAGCAGCAGAGCACCGAGGAGCTTTCTGACAGGGAAGTGAAACGCAGTAATGGTGGACACACGACTTTATGTGTTTAAAAAAGACCCATGCACTGTACAACCCAGAGTGAACCCTGCTGTAGGCCTCATATTCCAACTAATAACAAGGCCTTGCTATCGGTACAGTGACTGTAACAGGCCTATCACATCACTGTAAGATGTTAGATACCATCTTGTGAGGTGACAATGTGTCCTGCACCCATGATCAGGACAGGAGGTAAACAGGCTCTCCCTCTGGCTCCCAGAGGTGTTAGAGGCTCCTAAACCCTAGAGTCCAAACAGGGTCTGAATTTAAGTATTCTTTCTTTACTGTGATGTCCTCTGGTCACCTATCAGGCTGCCTTCAAAGTCTCATTCTTAACCTGTGAACCAGGTTCACTGTATCAACCTGTTCTCTCTCTTTTTTTTTTTTTGGCGGGGGGAGGCAGTGAGGCTAGAGGGAGCACTTCATGTTGGTCCTTAGGAGGAGCTAGTTTGCAGAGAGGCTGGGTAGAGAAGTCAGGAGGCAGAGGGACAGCACTGGCAGGTGAGGTAGTATAGAACAGACTCATGGGTGTGTTACTGGACAATTCAGGGTTTTGCAGACAAGCCAAAAGAATGGAAATCCTCCAATCATGTGCACACTAGAGTGAGTCACATTTGTGCACCGCAGGGCAGTGGGAGCCCCAACAGATGCAGGGAGATGTGGGAGGACATTCGCTGCACTTGCCTTTTTAGAGAGGGTGCTCATCCATGTTTTAACGTAAGGCATCCACTTGAGTTCTTCAGGATCCACAAACACCATTCCACATCGGCTGACTGTGGCCGGAGAGGCCACCTTCAGATCTTGTACCTAAAGTTGAATTAGCTAATAGGTTATTTTCATATCCTTTCAGTTTAGCACTGATGAATCACACTCTTAAAGTGTAAGCTAATGTGGGAAGGGAATGTGTAGCAAAGAGTGGAAGAGCAGT
Organism: Rattus rattus; assembly: GCF_011064425.1. Lineage (NCBI taxonomy): Eukaryota > Metazoa > Chordata > Mammalia > Rodentia > Muridae > Rattus > Rattus rattus. The sequence goes on from NC_046159.1 coordinate 73,549,858, forward strand.
ATGCAATTTGAAAGGGAACGGGGGCAAGTTAGGGGAAGGTTTAAAGCAGAGTACATTCTTTGCCTCTGTCTGTCTCTGTCTGTCTCTGTCTCTCTGTCTCTCTGTCTGTCTGTCTGTCTGTCTCTCTCTCTCTCTCTCTCTCTCTCTCTCTCTCTCTCTCTCTCTCTCTCTCTCTGTGTGTGTGTGTGTGTGTTTCAATCTCTTTCAACGGGGTCTACCTACACAGCCCTGATTGGTTTAGTCTGAAATTCGTGAGACCAACTTGCCTCTCTGCTTTCTGATCGTTGGAATTACAGGTGTGCCCCACCACGCCAGCATATTATCTAATTCTTTTCATTTTAATTTTTATTGCTCTTTTTTATTCCTAAGAGTACATGATAGGCATCACCTTTCCTCCTTGCGTTTGTCACTCCTGCATCCTAACATCTAGCCACAGACATGGTGCATAGCAGATACTCTACGGATTGGCTGGGCAGCGAGATTGCTGTTGGTATTTTCTGGGGATTTTTGAAGCTGTGACTCTCACTCTTCCTACAGAGAGAAGGTAGTGTCCAGTCCTGGCATGGTGGGATAATGTGCTCACAGAACGGCTAATAATATTTTTACCTAGAAATTAAAATTATGCAGGCCACATATCTCCCAAACAAAGCAAGTGGAGCTAGAAACAATTTTACTTCTATTTTAAAGAGAAATGGGAACACAGGACAGGTCTTGTCAACTTATTACAAAGGATAATTTAATAAGTACTCAGCAAGTAAATAAAATACCTCCACAGATAAATGATAAAAACAATGTATCACTGTGACGTGCTGGGCTTTCAACCTTGATGTGTCAACTCAATGATTATTTCACTTCTAGCAAGGCATGCATTTACCTCAAAAAGCATGTGGATCTGCGGGGTGAGCTTGATCCTTTCACTGTTGGCCAGGCACAGCATCTTGTTGTCATCCAACACGGTATTCAAATTTTCAATCCAGAGAGCATCCACTGGCCCATCACTGATTATCCACTTATGATCTTCTGAAGTGTCATTCACAGCCGCTCGGACACTTAGTGCCATCAAACCGTCCTTCCATTCCAAGGTCACGTTATTGACTTCCCCATATAATTCTCCCATGGTGATTGATTTGGGATTAAGAACAAAGGTTTTTACCGGCTGATAAAAAGGATTGCCTGTGTTGAGTTTTTCCAGATTCCCCAAGGTTTCTGCTAATACTTGATAAACTGTGGTCTTGCCACCTCCCGTTGGTCCTACTAACATAACGCCGTGTCTTACCAGCATGGTTTCGTACAACTGTATCACCTTTTTGACCATACATATCTCAGGCTGAAGGTTCTGGCTAATCATGACATCCACAATCGTCGAATGCAAAATACCATAGTCGTGTTCTGGGATTTGGACTCCAGGAAAAAGATCAGAGATGATACCGCTGACAAAACAGAAATGACGTGTTAGTAGCCACAAGCCATCCCTGTTTCCCCGTGCTTGTCATAAGTAACCAAACGGTCTTGTTTGTCCACAGCACAAGCCTGTCCTGGGCGGTGACAGGATCCACCCTTTTTTCTGAACTCTTGTGTGTTCTCATTTTCTGTGTCTCAAACCAGTGCTTTTTTCTGCACAGCAGGACTTCCTTCAGGATGAATAATAGAACTTATTTCTTCTATCTGGCCCACACTACATGATAGTATAGTACCCAACTAATAAATTTATCAATAGACTAACACTTTCATTTCAGTGTTTCCTTGAAGCAGTAAGTGTACTCATAACTATATGTAGATATTGGGAAAATTAAGATGGAAGCTAAAATAAAAAATTAATAGGAGCTTTGGCAGACAGTTATAGGGTAATTCCATTCAAACTCTTTTTATACATGGGTGTGTATATAGTTTAGGAAGCTTCTAGAGTAGTAGGTTTAATAAGGCTTTTCCAAAAGGTCTTTAGTGTTATCTATCCCTCCAGACCTCCTCCTCTACCCCGCTCTCACTCCTACCTCATTAACCCTTCCTGAACCACTGTTCTACTTACCTTTCTACCACTGTGTCCTCCCTCTCCTCGCTTGAAAGCCCCCACACTATGGCTGTTTATTAACTTTGCCATGGACCACACTCCAGTGGAGGGCCAACACCCAAGAGTATATATTGGCAGCACAAATGAGACTAGAGGCTTTTAAGGAAAGATATAAAATCTAGTTGGGCAGCATGAGGGAGGGAATCTGGGAAGAGTTGGGGAGGAGAGTGAATGTGATCAAAACCCAATGGTGAAAACTTCAAAAGACAAAATCTTGCAAAGAAAATAGAAAATTAGTAGTAGCTTAAAAGGAAGGAAGGAAGGAAGGAAGGAGGAGGAGGAGGAAAGAGCTGTGGAAATTCTGAAAAATAGTTGAAAAGAGCTATTCATGTGAGAAGAAAGAGGCAGAGTCACCATTGCACAACAGAGACACAGATGTATTGGAGATACACACATATGTATGGATGACATAAAAACCTAAGTAATCTGTTGGGAGTGATTCTCAACCTGTGGGTTACAACTTTTTTTAAGGGGGGTTACATAATATCAGATATTCTGCATATCAGATATTTACATTCTGATTCACAGTGGCAGCAAAATTACAGTCATAAATTAATAAGTGGCAACAAAAATAATTGTATGGTTGGGGGGTCACCACAACGTGAGGAACTGTCTTAAAGGGTCACGGCATAAAGAAAGTTGAGAATGGCTTGTTGAGAGTAATGAAGGAGACTACAAGAGGGAGAAGGGAGATCAATAGGGCAGAATTCTATGGGAGACTTGCACAGTGCATAATATAGACTAGGATGAAAATGTCCCTGTGTAACGCAGTACCATGGACAATGTGGACTTCGAAGAAGAAATGTTTAAAGTTACAATAAAAGATGTATTTCTATTTCCCCAAATGAAGACACAAAATGGCAAAAGCACCAGAGGGAAGTAAAAGGGATAAGCTTTGCACATTGTGGTAAGGGGGTCTTTCTCAGGAAGACAGAGAGTTTACAACTATAAAAAGTTGACAAGGTAAACAGTAAATCTAAACAGACAAAAAGCAAACTTCAGTGGGACAGAAGGCTTCATCCATACTGTATTGAACAAATGACAGCCCATTCCTATAATCCTAGAGCTCAGGAAGCTGTGGCAGGAGACTCATAAGTTTAAGGCCAGCCTGAGCTACATAGTGAGATCCTGTCTCAACATCCTCCTCTTCAAAAAAGAATGGATGGGAGACTTAAAAAGATCGCTCTATTGCTTATATCAGGTCAAGGGTTTGAGTTCCTGTAAACATAAGGAAAGGAGCATCATGGGAAAATGATCTAAGAATAACAAAATGCTAACAGACATGGGAAATGGCACTTGAAGATGCACAATTGAGTACTTGCATATGCAAGCCTTCTTCTCTCTTTGGCCACTCTTTACATTTGAGGAGAAATCAGTATTTTCCTAAAACCATTGGGGGTAACTATAAAAGGCTAAAGCTTCTTTGGAGTCAACATGATGGAGTCCATTTAAATTAAATATTTTCAGGACCGGGGAAATGGTTCAGTTAGTAATGTCCCTGTTTGGATATCTGGGACCAATGTCAAAGACCTATGTATCAATGCACACCTGTAACCAGTACAAGGAAAGAGTAAGTGGGTGGAGACAGACAGAGTCCCGACGTTCATTGGCTATTGAACCTAGCCAAATCAATGAGCTTCAGGTTCAATGAGAGATTGTGCCTCAAAAAACATAGGTGGAAAACAATTGAGGAACACAGCACACACACAGATATACACACAGAGACACACACGGATGTACACAGATCCAGGTACGCACATGCACACTCGCGTGTGCACGCGCGCGCACACACACACACACACACACACACACACACAGAGTCATACACAGTCTATGACACTGAGAACCTGCTTCAAGAGTTCTCTCTAACAGAAACATAGTAACTTCGTAAAGATATATGCAAGGAAAATAATATTCAAATATCAAAACCAAGACAATGAAATTAACAACAAAACATTAATTCATTCAGTTACACTACAGACTGGATATCTTGGCTCAAGTGTAATGTTATATAACCGTACAGAGGGGATGAGTGGAGAGGAGAGGATGGGCTGTATGTTCCCATCACCATAGTTATGTAATATCACAAGCCCACAAACCGGGAAATGGCACAAGCATGATGTCAAGTTGGAGGGGATAGCAAAATAAACAGAAGAACTGAAAAGGATGGCCTTTGGTGAAAGGCAAGGAAGTGTTGAATTCTAGGAGGCTAATTTATATATTATTTTATTTTTAAATTATATATATATAAACTTGGAGAAACTTAATATTAAATGAATTTTTAAAAGAACTATTAAGAAAAAAGGGCTGGGTCTCCATCTGCACCCTGGAGCTAAGGCTGTCTGACAGTCCTCCATACCCAAGTCCTGCCTGCCAGGAGAGAGCTGGTCTCCCAGGAATGCTGTCACTCTTGAGATCACAGATGAAACCACCACTTTTGCTCTAATACCTGGCCAAAGAGGCACCCACCAGGAGTGCACAGGGTACAGGAACTGTGAAACAGCCAGGGACAGTATCCCTCTGGTTTCCATCAGCACCCCAGAGCTAACCCTGTGCACAGCTCTCCACACCCAAATCCTGCCCAGAGAGAACTTGTCTCCCAGGAGTGCTAACACACCTAAGATCACAGCTCTCTGAACCCCATAACCACCCACGGAGAGTTGATCTCCCAGGAGTGCTCTCACTCCTAAGATCATAGACTCATAGGCCCACAGGAGGGACAAACTCCAGTCAAAGACAGCAAGACCAACTAACACCAGAGATAACCAGATGGTGAGAGGCAAGCACAAGAAGCGAGGCAACAGAAATCAAGGACACTTGACATCATCAGAACCCAGATCTCCCACCACAGCAAGCCCTGGGTACCCAAACACAAGGGAAAAGCAAGATTTGGATTTAAAAATCACATCTCATGATGTTGATAGAGGACTTTAAGGAGGAAGAAATAACTTCTTTAAGGAAACACAAAATCCCTTAAAGAATTACAGGAAAACACAAATAAACACATGAAGGAATTGAACAAAACCATCTAGGATCTAAAAATGGAAATAGAAACAATAAAGAAATCACAAAGGGAGACAACCCCAGAAATAGAAACCTAGGAAAGAGATCAGGAGTCATAGACACAAGCTTCTAACAGAATACAAGAGATAGAAGAGAGAATCTCAGGGGCAGAAGATACCATAGAAAACATTGACACAACTGTCAAAGAAAATGCAAAATGCAAAAAACTCCTAACCCAAAATACCCAGGAAATCCAGGGCACAATAAGAAGACCAAACCTAAGGATAATAGGTATAGATCCCCAACTTAAAGGGCCAGTAAATATCTTTAATAAAATTATAGAAGAAAAATTCCCTAACCTAAAGAAAGAGATGCCCATGAACATACAAGAAGCTTACAGAACTCTAAATAGATAAGACCAGAAAAGAAACTCCTCCCATCACATAATAATCAAAACACCAAATGCACAAAACAAAGAATATTAAAAGCAGTAAGGGAAAAAAGTCAAGTAGGATATAAAGAGACCTATCAGAATTATATCAGATTTTTCAACACAGACTATGAAAACCAGAAGATCCTGGGCAGATGTCATACAGACCTAAGAGAACACAAATGCCAGCCCAGGCTACTATACCTAGCAAAACTCTCAATTAACATAGATGAAAAAACCAGGATATTCCATGACAAAAGCAAATTTACACAATATCTTTCCACAAATCCAGCCCTGCAATGGATAATGGATGGAACACTCCAACAGAAGGAGGGAAACTACACCCTAGAAAAAGCAAGAAAGTAATCTTCCTGCAACAAATCCAAAAGAAGAAAGTCACACAAATATAATTATACCTATAACAACAAAAATAACAGGAAGCAACAATCACTATTCCTTAATATCTCTTAACATCAATGGGCTCAATTCTCCAGTGAAAAGTCATAGACTAACAGACTGGATACATAAACAAGATCCAGCATTTTGCTGCATACAGGAAACATACTCCAGTGACAAGACAGACACATTCTTAAGAGTAAAAGGCTGGAAAAAATTTTCCAAGCAAATGGTCCCAAGAAATAAGCTGGAGTAGCATTCTAATATCAAATAAAATTGACTTTCAACCAAAAGTTATCAAAAAAGACAAAGAAGGACACTTCATATTCATCAAAGGAAAAATCTACCAAGATGAACTCTCAATCCTAAATATCTATGCTCCAAATACAAGGGTACCTACATTCATAAAAGAAACTTTAGTAAAGCTCAAAGCACACATTGTACCCTACACAATAATAATGGGAGAATTCAACAACCCACTCTCATCAATGGACAGATCATGGAAACAGAAACTAAACAGAAATATAGTGAAATTAACAGAGGTTATGAACAGAATGGATACAACAGCTATCTATAGAACATTTCATCGTAAAACAAAAGAATATACCTTCTTCTCACAACCTCAGGGAACCTTCTCCAAAATTGGCCATATAATCAGTCCCAAAACAGGCCTCAACAGATATAAGAAGATCGAAATAATCCCATGCATCCTATCAGATCACCATGGACTAAGGCAGATCTTCAATAACAACAAAAACAACAGAAAGCCCACATCCACATGAAGGCTGAACAGTAGATAACTTGGCTAAGGAAAAAATAAAGACTTTAGAATTTAATGAAAATAAAGGCATAACGTACCGATACTTATGGGATACAATGAAAGCAGTGCTAAGAGGAAAACTCATAGCTCTGAATGTCTCTAAAAAGAAAACTGGAGAGAGCATACACTAACAGCTTAACAGCTTACCTGAAAGCTATAGAACAAAAAGAAGCAAATACACCCAAGAGGAGTAGACAGCAGAAAATAATCAAACTCAGGGCTGAAAACAACCAAGTAGAAACAAAAAGAACCAACAAAACCGGGAACTGGTTCTTTGAGAAAATCAACAAGATAGATAAATCCGTAGCCAGACCAGAGGGCACATCCCTCTGGAGACAGCATCCAAATTGACAAAATCAGAAATTAAAAGGGAGACATAACAACAGAAACTGAGGAAATTCAAAAAAATTATCAGATCCTGTTACAAAGGCCTATATTCAATAAAACTGGAAAATCTGGAGTAAATGGACAATTTTCTAGACAGATACCAGGTCTCAAAGTTAAATTGGGATCAGATGAATCATCTAAAGAGTCCTATAACCTCAAAAGAAATAGAAGCAATCATTAAAATTCCCCCAAACAAACAAAGCCCAGGACCCGATGGGTTTAGTGCACCATTCTATTAGACAGATGTTCATAACATATACCTAATAACAATACTCTTCAAACTATTCCACAAAATAGAAAGAGGGAACACTACCCAATTTGTTCTATGAAGCCACAATTATGCTTATACCTAAATCATACAGAGACCCAACAACTTAAGAGAACTTCAGATCAATTTTTCTTGTGAATATCGATGCAAAATACTCAATAAAATTCTTCCAAACTGAACTCAAGAACACATCAAAATGATTATCTATCATGATCAAGTAGGCTTCATCTCAGAGATGCAGGGATGGTTTGATATATGGAAATGTATCAACATAATCCACTATATAAACAACCTCAAAGGGGGGGAAAACCCACATGATCATCTCATTAGATGCTGAGAAAGCATTTGACAAAAGTCAACACTCCTTTATGCTAAAAGTCTTGAAAGTTCAGGAATTCAAGGCCTATACCTGAACATAGTAAAAGCAATATGCAGCAAGCCAACATCAAACTAAATTGAGAGAAACTTGAAGTAATCTCACTAAAACCAGGGACTAGAGAACTCTGCCTACTCTCTCCCTACCTATTCACTATAGTACTGGAAGTCCTAGCCAGAAGCAATTAGACAACAAAAGGAGGTCAAATAGATACAAATTGGAAAGGAAGAAGTCAAAATATCACTATTTGCAAATGATATGATAGTATACTCGTGACCCCAAAATTGCATCAGAGAACACCTACAGCTGATAAACAACTTCAGCAAAGTGGCTGGATATAAAATTAACTCAATCAGTAGCCTTCCTCTACTCAAAGAATAAACCGGCAGAGAAAGAAACTAGGAAAATAACACCCTTAACAATAGTCACAAATTATATAAAACACCTTGGTGTGACTCTAACCAAGCAAGTGAAAGATCTGCATGACAAGAACTTCAAGTCCCTGAAGAAAGACAATGAAGAAAGTCTCAGTAGATGGAAAGATCTCCCATGTTCATAGATTGGCAGGATCAATATAGTAAAATGGCCAACTTGACTAAAACAATCTACAGATTGAACGTAATCCCCATCAAAATTCCCACTCAATTCTTCACAGAGAGAGAGCAAAGTGAAAATTCATTCAGAATAATGAAAAACCCAGGATAGTGAGAACTATTCTCAACAATAAAAGAACCTCTGGGGGAATCACCATCCCTGACCTCAAGCTGTATTACAGAGCAGTAGTGATTAAAAACTGTATGGTACAGAGACCGGTAGGTAGATCAATGGAATAGAATTGAAGACTCAGAAATGAACCCACACACCTATGGTCACTTGATCTTTGACAAAGGAGCTAAAACCATCCAATGGAAAAAAGACAGCATTTTCAGCAAATGGTGCTGGTTCAACTGGAGGTCAGCCTGTAGAAGAATGCAGATCGATCCATGCTTATCATCCTGTACAAAGCTCAAGTCCAAGTGTATCAAGGACCTCCACATAAAATCAGATACATTGAAACTAATAGAAGAGAAAGTGGTGAAGATCCTCAAAGACATGGGCACTGGGGAAATTTTCTTGAACAGAACACCAGTGGCTTATGCTCTAAGATCAAGAATCGACAAATGGGATCTCATAAAGTTGCAAAGCTTCTGTAAGGCAAAGGACACTGTCATTAGGACAAAACGGCAACCAACAGATTGGGAAAATATCTTTACCAATCCTACGACCCATAGAGGGCTAATATCTAATACATACAAAGAACTCAAGATGTTAGACTCCAGAGAACCAAATAACCCTATTAAAAATGGGGTACAAGGGGTTGGGGATTTAGCTCAGTGGTAGAGCACTTGCCTAGCAAGTGCAAGGCTGGGTTCAGTCCCCAGCTCCTAAAAAAAGAAAAGAAAAAAAATGGGGTACAGAGCTAAACAAAACATTCTCAGCTGAGGATTATCGAAATGTTCAACATCCTTAGTCATCAGGAAAATGCAAGTCAAAACAACCCTGGGATTCCACCTCACTCCATTCAGAATGGCTAAGATCAAAAACTCAGGTGACAACATATGCTGGTGAGGATGTGGAGAAAGAGGAACACTCCTCCATTGTTGGTGGGATTGCAACCTGATACAACCACTCTGGAAAACAGTCTGGCAGTTCCTTAGAAAATCTGACTTAGTACTGTCTGAGGACCCAGCTATACCACTCCTGGGCATATACCAAAAGATGCTCCAACATATAACAATGACATATGCTCCACTATGTTCATAGCAGCCTTATTTATAATAGCCAGAAGCTGGAAACAACCCAGATGTCCTTCAACAGAGGAATGGATACAGAAAATGTGGTATATTTACACAATGGAATACTACTCAGCTATTAAAATCAATGACTTCATGAAATTCTTAGGCAAATGGATGGAGCTAGAAAATATCATTCTAAGTCATACCCCCAAAGCTCGGAATACCCAAGGTACAATTCACAGAGCTTATGAAGCTCAAGAAAAAGGAAGACCAAAGTGTGGGTGCTTCAGTCCTTCTTAGAAGGAAAACAAAATACTCAAGTGAGGTAGGGGTGGGAGGGACTTGGGAGGAAGAAAGAAGGGTGAGGGGGAAAGGGAGGGCAGGATCAGGTGTGGGAGGAGACAGGGATGATATACACAGGGTCAGGAATTTTAACAGAGGTGTGTAGCAGTGGGGGATGGGGAACTGGTAGTAGCAACCAAAAAGTCCCAGATGCCAGGAAAACAAGAGTCTCCCAGGACCAAACAGGGATGAGATTAGCTGCAATGCCCAACAAAGGGGAGAGAGAACCTGTAGAGACCATATCCAGAGGTTAGGCAAGGCCCCTGATTGGGGAATGGGGCCACCTACTCATCTCCAAATTTTTAACCCAGAATGGCTCCTGTCTAAAGGAAATAAGGGGACAAAATGTGGAGTAGAGACTAAAGGGAAGGTCATCCAGAGACTGCCCCACCTGGGGATCTATCCCATACCCAGACACCAAACCCAGACATGATTGCAGATACCAAGATGTGGTTGCTGACAGGAGCCTGTTACAGCTGTCTCCTGAGATGTCCTGCCAGAGCCTGACAAATACAGAGGCAGATGCTCACATCCAATCATTGGACTGAGCATGGGGGACCACAATGGAGAAGTTAGAGAAAGGACTGAAGGAGCTGAAGGGATTTGCAACCCTATCATAGGAAGAACAAAAATATCAACCAACCAGAGCCCCCAGAGCTCCCAGGGACTAAACCACCAACCAGAGTACACGTGGAGGGACCCATGCCTCCAACTGCATATGTAGCAGAGGATGGTATTGTCTGGCATCAATATGAGGAGAGATCCTTGGTCCTGTGAAGGCTGGATGTGCCAGTATAGGGGAATGTCAGGGTGTTGAGGTGGGAGTGGGTGGGTGGGTGAGGGAGCACCCTCAAAGAAGCAAGTAGATGGGGATGGGATAGGGAGTTTCAGGAGGGGAAATTGGGAAAGGGGCTAACATTTGAAATGTAAATACATAAAATATTCAATTAAAAAAAGAACTATTAAAGTAATCATGTTTGTGTTAAATTCCATGCCTGACATGTTTTTCAGACTAGAAATGTCTCTTGGATCAGGAATTTGTTACCCAATGCTGATCTGTCGAACAACACAATTTGGTGATGAATATTTTGAAAATAAAAAGGTGATGAGAATAGCATTGTGTTTAGTTCATACTTTTGCTTTTTTGAGTTAAGGTTTCATATTACCCAGTCTGGCTTTCAATCCCTGTGCTTCCAGCCCCATCCCAAGTATGTTCCCCTGCTGTTTCTTAAAGGGATGCACACATCTCCAGAGGGGCTGTGTTTGCTTCTTAGGGAAGTGTACCCCTTGGGCACAGGGCTAGACTAGAGGGAGGGAAGCTCAGCAGGGGACAGATGGGCACAGGCAGGATCTTGGCTAACTGTTGAGTACTAGAGCAAAGAACACACATCTGGGAACAGCTTTAGAGAACACGTTCAGTTTAATAGTGAGAAAGGGGGTATATATGCCCCTAGGGGAGGTGGCCATAGTCCCTGGATCAAGGCTTGTGTGGCAGTGTCAACTGGGCAGGACGTTCATCTACATACTCAGGGGCATAGGGTGTGTGTGTGTGGTGAGGACCTTATGAGGTCAAACAAGGAGTGAAGCCTGATAACTGTCAGGATAATAAATTCTTACTAAGGTTGATGGTGGAGGGGCTAACTTTATGGTGCCAGGTTGGGAGGGTGGAGAGAGCCAACTCCTACCATCCTCATGGGAAGTATATGGAGTTGAAGCTCTCCTCGACCGTTCCTCTGTAACCGTGGGCCTTCATAGTCCCACAAAATGCATTGGCTTTAATGAGATTAAAATCCCCTGAGCAGTATCCTTTCCCTCTCTATGGGTTCTAATGCTTGACACCGTGGGCTGTGGGAATTTACCTGAACAGGAGAGCATCGTCTGTTAAGAATTTGGGCAAGTTGGAGTCTCGCAACGCTCTTATCAGGACCACGTCTTCGCTGAGGTCTGGGTTCTCTCTTTTTAGAGATCTAAATCAAGAGAGTCGTTAAGTAGACACTGACAGGATGCAAGACAGGATGGAGTGTTATAGACTTGTAGTTTAGGGACCACACTGAGGTTTCTGCTAAGGATTGACCTGTGTGTTGATTGCCTCTATCACAGTGCAGGGACAAGCCCTTCATTTGATATAAATCCTAGAGAAGAGTGACAGGGACATTTTCTCAAATACCCTTCCCCATGGATCTAGACTCTGTTCTGTCTGAATTTAGAGCCTTGTGAGTGTATCACAATGGCTCATACTCCTGTCACTTTCTGTCCCTTTTGTCTAGAGTGTTCTGTATTTCTCTTTTACCTGCTCTTTTAAAAAATACTTTATTTTTATTTATGAGTGTATTTATGTACCAATTAAGGCCAAAAGGGGGTTGTGAAACCCATTGGAACTGGAGTTACAGACAGTAGTGAGCCACCCATTATGTATGGGTGGTGGGCCTAATGTGGGTGCTGAGAATCATATCTGGAAGAGCAGAAAGTGCTCTTTACTGCTGAGCCATCTCTCCAATCCCCTGTCTGCTCTTATGCTCTGTTCAAAAGAGTGACCCTCTTCTCTCGAAAGCTGCTATAGGCTAGTTTGTCTTTCTCTGCAGTAGCTTTCAGGCACAGCCCTGTGGTGGCCTCGGCACATCATGTAGATTGATGACTGTGCGTTTGTCAGTCTTACTGACAAATAGGGAAGCAGTTGTGTTCTCTGAATGCATATGGATCTGAGCATGTTGGATCTCTGCTTGTTACCCAGGATGCTGTACAGAAGAGATGCGCTGGATTTAGTGGTCTAAAGTAAAAGACAGAGAGTGGGGATGGCAGTGAGATTTGGGCTAAGCTTCAAGAGCCAGGGACCCTGGATATACTCATGAGCTGGGCTCAATGAGTTCTGGTCTGACAGGAAGAGCTTAAAAGAGAACAGATTCCATTTTAGGGTCCGGGCAAGTCAGGGACTGAGGATGTGCAACTTCAGGTAGTCATGAAGGGAAAAGCTGGAGCCCGAAATGAGAGGCCCCTTCGCTAGTGACTAGGTATCACCCTAGTTTTGAATTGAACTCTTGCTGTGAGGACAGGGAATCTGGTACAATCATGGACTGAGAAAAACAACCAAGTCCCTTTTAAGCTTTGAGGCTGTTTCAGGCAACATGGGGTTCACCTTCCAGCATGGAAGTAGCAAAATGTTAGCCTCTGAGTCAGCCTGACGGCAACCAAGGCTTTTTTGAAAATAGAGTTTTAGTTGTTGCACATGGAATATATGGGGGTATCTGTGAGTGAGTGCAGTGCCCATGGAAGTCAGAAGAGGGAATAAGATGAGTGTAAGCCTTCCCACAGAGCTGTTGGGCGCTAAACTCGGGTCCCTCAGGAGCAGCAAATGTTCTTAACGACTGAGTCATTTCTCCAGCTGTAGTAGTGGCATTCGTTCTCTGGAACCCAATGAACTCCGGGAGCTCTGGAGAAGTACAAGTTAGTTAGATAGAGCCCAGTTGGGCTCACAGTGAAGATTTATCCTTGGGTCACACAAGTGACAAAGGAGGGATTCTCGCAAGAGCATAGCCTGTGTTTATCACTCTCAATTTTCAACAGACATTGCTTTCAAAGCCTATGGGAGTCACTCATTTACATTTGATTACAATGGTTAGTGTTTCACTCCTCTCTCTCTCTCTCTCTCTCTCTCTCTCTCTCTCTCATCTCTCTGTCCATCTATCTTGCTTTGTCTGTGTCTGTCTGTGTCTGTGTCTGTCTGTCTGAGTCTGTGTGTCTATGTGTCTCTTTCTGGGTGACCACATGTACATGGTGACCAGAGGACAACCTCGGATGTCATTACTCAGGCACCACCCACCTTGTTTGTTAAGGTGAGGTCTCCCACTGGCCTGAAGATTACCAGTACAGGAGCAGTGGCTGGTCAGTGGGCCCCAGGGGTTTGCCTGTTTCTGCCTGCTCAGCACTGTGACTCCTTTGCAAGCATGCACAGCCATTCTTGACTTTCTTACATGGCCTCTGGTGATGGATCTCATATTCACATGGCCATGCCCTTCACTGACTAAGCTATTTCCCCTTGCGTTTCTTACCCAGCCATGACCAGTACAGACTTGACGGCCCTCATGCCAAAGTCGTAGTGATCCTGCTGGGACAGCTGCTCACTGCAGAGCTTGTACATTTGTGTCATCTTCCTCGCCAGTATTTTACTCGACTCAAATCCTTCAGAATACAGAATCACCTAGGAGAGAAAATCTGATGTTTTGCATTGTCTCGTCTGCGAAATATTAGTTGGATATGGATGTCCGTGACAGCTACCCAGGCATCACACCTGTACACTGCTTAGTGAGGGGACAAAGATTCGAGAGTGCGGTAGTGATGTGAGCAGCTACCTAACACTCCTGCATCCATGCTACCCTCAAACTGTGCACCAAAGTAAGCCCTTCTTACTTGAGTTGCTTTTGTCAGATGTGCTGTAATGGCAGTGGGAGAAAGTGAGAGATAAAATGAAGAGTGTTCTGTGTCCCAGGGAGAGCGACAAACATGGTTCAGGGATGCTTGAGTGCGATTCCGCTGCCTCTACAGACGGTGGTGGAGCCTCGGTGACACTTTGGCTTGAGGGGCAACTTTGTACATAAAAAAAAATGTGTAAAAATGGTGGTGTAAACTCTGAACACAAAAGCAAGAATCAGGCTTTTCCGGGCTGAGGAGAGCTACTTTGCCGGGATGGAACTACTGCTTTGGCCCTTTTACCAAGGCAACCTAAACAAAGGTTTTTTAGCCCCTCTCCATCCCAGAGAGCTATGGCCTTTATTTACATTTATTTTGTGTGTGTGCGTGAGAGAGAGAGAGAGGGGAGAGAGAGAGAGGGAGAGAGAGAGAGAAAGAGAGACAGAGACAGAGACAGAGACAGAGACAGAGAGAGAGACAGAGTGGGTATTGCATGCATATGGAAATCTGAAGGAATTGAATTCAGGTTTTCAGGGTGGCACGAGCCTTTACCTGCTGAGCCATCTTGCAGCCTGAATCTTAGTGTCTTCCACAGCAGAGGGAGGAGTGGGGTCTTCCATGATCTTATAATCATTGCACCCATAATGGGCGAGCTCCGGAGCAGGGTTTGAACTGTATAGCCCACTCACTGCTTTCTGCTTTCTCTGTGGCCCTTCCACTGCTGATTTCACAGCGCTCTACACACTGTAAGTGTCTCCAGACAGTTTCAGTCCAGACACAAGAGCCCTGCTAAAGTCTGCTAAGCTACATACCCCAAGCTCCAGGTTTAGAATGGAAAATTATTGACAGCTAATCTTGCCTAATGACTTGCAGATGTGACAGGCAACAAGGTCACACACCCCATACATGGGCTTAAAGGGTAGGATGAAGATACACTCCAACATGACTTTTGTTCACAGTGAGACAAATGTAAGCAGCGGAAGGAAGACACGGCCTAGACGGTGTGTGAGACCAATTTCTCCTGATTCCTCCTCCACAGAGGAAAAGGAGGGAGGGGCTGTGTTGGGTTTGAGCCAGTGTCCTGCCATGGTAGGCTGCTCCCCAGCTTTCCAAGGCTTGAAAGAAAAGCTGCCTTGCTTTCCCTACCCAGAGTCTCCAGTGCTCTTACTATGAAGTGAGGATATTTGTCACAATTAAAGGTGTTTGTTGAAGCCCTGACCATTCATCTGTGACAACCACAGGAAGCATGCTTTGAAAGTCCTCCGGTCAAGGGCTGAGCAACACGACAACAGGGAGACGTGGGAGTTGTGAGCACAGTGTTGAACAGGTCATAGAGGGAAAAGAGAGCAAAGGCGTGGAACTGTCTTCCATTCTAGTAGGTCCACAGGAGATACAGAATACTTTGGAACGAACTAATCAAGTGTTATGCTAATTCAAGTAGAAATTCCTCTAGAGTTGGTCTCATCTAGCCTTAATCAATTCCATTTACTTCAGGTAAAAGATTCTTTAATAATTCAAAGGAATGTATTAGCCGCAGGAGTAATGGATTCTTTCCGAGAAATTCCATTCTAAATGGGGAAGTGCCCATCACTATAAAACACAACACAGAGCTCAAGGGAGCTTTTGGAGTTCTGAAAAGAAGCCCGGGATTTTGATCTTGGCGCCAGACAGATGAATCTCTGTGCAAACATTTGCTCATGTCCTTACGAGCCGTGTGTACTTTCTTGTACATAAAGCATACCTCAATTAAAAGTGCTTTGAGAAACACATGTAAAGTTTGTACCCATGGATTCTTAGCTAGAAGGAAAGAACAAGAACATTGGAACAAAAGGATTCCTTGATAGACATGGAAACAATAAACCATAATTAATTTCTTAATGACAACTGGTTTTTCCTTAAACGGCTACAGACTATTATTAATATATAATAAAGCTTTGACCCAACACTACTTCTTCCTATTTTATTCCTTTTTTTTTTTTTTTTGAGATGATGTCTCACTCTGTTACCCAAGCTGATTTTGAACTCGCAGTAATCCTTCTGTCTCAGCCTTCTGAGTACTGGGATTATAAGCACGAGGCACCAGATTAGGCTCCAATACTTCTTGACTCTAATTAAATTCATATCCAAAGAGAAATGAGGATAACGCCGTCCTTTCAGAACTAATCCAGACATTTTTAACTCCTAGAGATGAACTGATTAAACCCCAGTAGATGGGTTAATTAGATTCATTGGTTCATTCCATTTTTAGGAATCGGTTCTATTCTATAAAGCACCTGAGGCATTCTGGATATTGGCAGTAAGACTGAAAACTAACTACGAATGCAGATTCAAACAGTCTCTGTTTACTCTGGGTGAGTAATGATTGCTTGGGTGCCTAGAAAGAAAGATGGTGACAATTGTCCACTTGTCACACTCTTAGGATCACCTGGGAAGACAATCTCAATGAGGGATTGTCTACATCAGGTTGGCCTGTGGTTATGTCTAAGGGGAATCGTGTTGATTGCTGAGGGGCAAGATCTGTCCACTGTGGGCAGTACCATTCCCTGCGTTTGGTTCCTGGACTGAATATGTGTGTGAGCTGAGTATACGTAAGCAAGCATTATATTCATTTCTCTCTGCTCTTGCCTGTGGATGTGACTCATGGGTTTAAGTTTCTGCCCCCTTATCAGGTTTGATGGACTGCAGTCTGGAATTACGAGCCAAAATAAATCCTTCCTCTCCTAAGCTGCTTTTGGTTGAGGCATTTCATCACAGTAACAAAAATGAAACTAAGAAGTAAAAGGAGTTTCTGTGTTGAGAGAATTAGAAGGCAAATAAAACAAACTGCATAAAACCTTGCTTCGTTAGAGTCGGAGGCTCACCTCTGCAATCAGTGCGTAATTGGGAACCATCATAGCCATTGGTCTGAACAGGGCCTTCAAGTTATCTGGAAGTTCCGTTCTGCCTGCATAGCCGGGATTCATGGTGATGAAAGCTGCACAGGTCATAACGAGCTTGATTTCCCGTCCCTCAAACATGAATCTGGAGAGCTATTAAAGGGAGGAGGAAGGTAAATAAACACCTCTGCTGTGGGGCTGAGGAAGCCTTCTTGTGATCCGCCTATGTCCAGTCTCCTCTGGGCTCAGTGTTCACTGCTCTCTGCCCCGGCCTTGCCTTGCCCAGGTTCTGTGTTCCTTCCTGGCCCTGCCCTGAACGCCTCCAGTCTCACCATCTGCTGGGACTCTTCAGTTTACCTTCTCCCCCCCTACTTTCTAGGATTCCTCAAAGAAGTTCCAGTCTAGTTGTCGTCTTTGAATGCGGAGGGCCTCTCGCTTTCATTTAACAGCGGATGATTATTGAACACCTGTTTGTTGCAGGTTGTTAAAGCCCTGGGTCACTCAGGGAGTTACAGAGTTGAAGGATGTTCATGCTTGCGCCCTGCTGTGTGCTGTCAGACCTGAACACTCTGGCCACTTCACGCAGCAGATGAAACCGTGTGTGTGTGTGTGTGTGTGTGTGTGTGTGTGTGTGTGTGTGTGTGTGTGTGTGTGTACAAACTCATTCAGGGAGACCTGAAGCATGAGGAGGGGCATTTTGAATTGTAATTGGACAGTTTTTCAGGCAAGAAGAGCAAGCACAATAAAGAACACTGTACCTTTGGGGAATAAGCAGAAACCCACTTTGCTAAAGGATAACAACAAAGTTCAGAGTCTGGCGCTGTGGAGTGAATGGGAAATGCCCCTCCCCCATATGCTCTTTGTTGGAACAATCCCTTCCTAACCGGTGGTGCTGTTTCAGAAAGCTGTAGAACTTGGAGGGGGCAGCTCCTCATTGGAAGAAATGACTCTGAGCTTCTGTAGTCTGTCCTATTTCCTGTCTGCTTTCTATTTCCGGACTGACCAGTTACCTCAAGCTCCTAACCACTGTGCCTTCATTACCTCATCTTAGCCTCCAAGCCTTTACTTCCATCCCTTCCCCATTATGCTGGACTGTATCATCCTTAACTGTACGTCACTAAAGCCCTTTTAAGTTGTTCCTGGTTAGGCATTTCTCATGGACATGGAGAAAATTATGAGTACACTGGGCTTTGAGCACCAGAGGTCTTGCACTGTAAGCTAAAGAATTTCCCTTGCCCCATTGCTTGTGGGAAGAAAGGACTTGAGAGTGATGGAGTAATGAGTAATTGAGGTGGCAATGGACAGTTTTGGTAAACTACAGACATGTGTGTGTGTTAAGACAAACTACAGATGTATGTGAGAGTTGTCATGGGGGAGACAGGAGCCAGAATCTGAGAATGAAGGACACCCGGCAGATTCAACTCATACCATCCAGTTTAGATTCTGGGCTGATGCTAAAGAGACAAGACAGAGATGGAGCTAAGGTTCTGAGTTGAGCTACTGGCTGAAGGTGCTGTGCTAGGTCTGAGACTACAGGGCACATGGGATCACACTACCAGATGGGCATACGAATTGGTGAAGCGGAGTATGCTCAAACCCAGGGAATCTCAGACATTTGAGACAGTAAGAGTCGAACTGCCCTCTCCCAGCCTCGAATGCCTGCTCTGGACGACTTAATCATGACACCACCTGAGAGGACCATGGGCACTCGGTCACATAGCATAGCACCTGGAGTTCTTCTCAATGAGGTATCTAGATAGCCTATCCTTCAGCCAATGACCTTCCCTTCTTGGATATTATCATGCCCTTCCCCGTAAAAGTATATAATCCCCAGTTCACCCCAAATAACATGTATGCATCCACATCCACTCCCAATATAGCAATAAGAACAAACAAGGATCCTCTCAGAGAGCCGCTTCATTAAAGATTGCCCTGTGACACTAAGACTCCCAAAGAAGGCCTTTCTCTTCTCTTGCTCCTTTAGCACTCAGCACTTGACCCCAACAGACCAGAACCTGCCTTACTAGGCATCCACTTTCCCCCTCCTGCCTGGTGTGCAGACTCCCCATGGGGAAACATGAACTGAAGACCCCCGTTCTTGATCTCCTCTCTGAGCTGGTGGATTGGTGGTGCCCAGACACTGCTGGTTAAGAGTGGCAGAACCAGTGACCCACAATGAACTTGCAATACCACATGAGACTATAGGGGAAGTCCCGGTAGAGTTGAGCCCTGTGCTGTTGCCTTGGAAGAAAATGATGGGTGTTCTGGCTGTTGGTTCTAGAGGTTGTAACCAACTTTGACTCCAGGGCTGCACTCCAGCTGGGAACGTATAGGCAGCAGCTATTCCCTCTGGTCCCTGCCTCCTTTGATCTCCAGATTTGCTCTCTGTGGGCTATTCAGCAAGATGGTAGTGATTTGTGAAATCTGTCTGGAAATCTTTGCATTTAATCCACATCTTCACAAAGTAGATGGAAAGCAGGACAGAATGCAGACGAGAGGAGTCACTTGGAATCAGGCATGTATCTGTGATGTCTGTAGAAAGAATTTTCTACTTCTTTGACTCATCTTCACCTGCATCCGTCTCCTTCAGGAAAGGTTAATGCAAATACGAATGCAGCACAGAGTTGCCTTTGCTCCCTCGGCCACGCACTGAATGTCCAGCCACAACTTCCTTTTCCTATAATTCGCTACGTTACAGGTCATAAAAAACAAAACAAAACAATAACAAAATCCTTAACTTTTTTCTATTTTTTTAATCAAAATATTTTGGATTGTTCCCTGCATGGCTGTCTCCTCAGTCCTCCTCCACAGGGCTCTGGGAGGTCACGGGATGCATAGGAGCAGAATTCAGCTTCATGGACAGGGAGTGGAAAGGGACCGAGTCCACACTCCCCTATGCCACCAGGACAGAGCCTAGGAGAGTGGCCTTCTGGAGTTTCCACATTGGACTTAATAACTTTACCAGGGACCCCCAGCTTTGCAATATGAACCTTATGGATGAAGCCTTAGGAAGTCGGGTGTCTTCTGGAAGGGGCTGAGGGAGAAATTAAGGGACTCGTGGCAGTTAGTTCTCTTGATGGGATGAGGAGGATCTGGTTTGTGTAGGCTAAATTGTGCTGTTGGTGACTAAGCCAAAATAGCATCCTTCATAGCCATCACCTCCCAAATGCAAACCCCCTTCTTCAGGAACCGGGGTGTGTTAAGTAGCAAGGTCACTCGGAATCTATATTTGACCCTCAGATTTTCCAGTAGCAAGCTCTGAGGAGCTGGCCTGAAGACATATGGGCTCCTTGGACTTCTCTGGTCCTCTCCTCTGTTTTCCCACCAACACTTTGTTGACCCTGGAAGCCACAAAGAAAGTGGTGTGGCCCAGCAAAGAGGGCATTAAAGAAACAGCAGGTATGTAAATTTCAAAAGCAGGAGAAGAAAAGTGAGGAGGAAAGTGTGTGTGTACATTGTGTGTATGTTTGTGCGTGTGTGTGTGTGTGTGTGTGTGTGTGTGTGTGTGTATTTTGAGGGTGGGAAGAAGGGTTTCCTGCACTCAGACACTAAGGTCTCATGGTCTCAGTATCCCCAGGGTCCAGCACAGCATGCACTTCTTCATTTTGCTTCATATACCCAAGGAAGTGCTGTTACTGTGGCATTCACCGATTACCCTGAAACTATATCCTTGCAAAGGTCCTGCTTGCTGAATTCATGACCAATCTGAGAAAGCTACATTGACAGACTTCTCACCTTTGCAGCTTTGGCATTCCTAATGGTGATGAGTTGCTGGGCAATGACCGACAGGACTTCTATATCGATCCGATTGAATTCGTCAAAGCAGCACCAGGCCCCCGACTGTGCCAAACCACTGAAGAAGCGGCCCATCATCTGTAAGGCAAGCAAAGCTGATCAACTTCAGGCTGCCTTGTTGGTCATCTCTAACATTCATAATCTGGAGTTAAGACGCTAGCGAAGGCTGCTGTCTGGAATGTTGTTGTCAATGGTTTTCTAGCTATGGTGAGCATTGCTCGCCAGCCTCAAGTACATTTCTACAAGAGGACATATCCTTTTGCTCCCCATTAAGTGGCTTAAATCTGATTTTTCTCAAATAAAATGATAACCTGAAACATGTCTTCTTGGGGAATCTTCATTCATAACCTCCACTTAACTCTGGAAAATATTTACAGGTTCTCAAAAAAAAAAAAAAAGTAACACATGGAAGAGACAAACTTGACTGTTTGAAAAGGCCTTGAAAAGGGGAATTTCACTAGCGGGAACTTCTGTTGCCTCTAAACCACTGTGGCAGGCATGCACGAGAATGCTGAGCACAAGGACTGCTGCCCTGAGAGTGGGTCTTGATTCATTCCTTTTCTTTTTTAAAAAGAAAATTTATTTTTATGTTATGTTTGAGAATTTTGTCTGCATTATGAGTGTGCACCATGGTGGGGTACAGTGTCCATTGAAGCCAGAAGAGGGAGCTGGATCCCCTGGAACTGAAGTTACAACTGTGAGTCACCACGTGAGTGCTGGGAACTGAACCTGAAACTTGCAAGAGCTTCTCTTAACTGTGGGGCTGAGCCACCTTTCCAGCCCCTGTTGATGTATTTTGTAGAGCCCTAATGGTGAATGAGAATGACTTACGCCATCTAACGTGTATAATGCCTTTGAAGACTGGAATTTTTAGTTGATACTCTTTTACAGGATACATGTACTCAGTAATAGTAAAATATGGTTCTATTCAGGAGTGAAAACAACAGAAATGTGAACACATAGAAGGAAAATCCTCTGCTGTCACTCAGTAAGGTCTGCTGCTTGCTCCATGTCCTGCCTTCTGTGGGGAAGACTCCTTTCTATGCATGCTATGACCTCAGAGAGCCAGCTCACGGGGAGACAAGCTACCCACAAAGACAGCTTAGTCCTCTCTCCATATGTATGAGCCAAGAAGTCAACCAAATGGTATTCATGTGAAGACCAACACATAGAAAAAGAAGGAATGAAATAAATGAGCAACCCTGGAGGAAATGAAAATCATTTAGGAAATGGGCAAACACTTGAAATAATTCCAGAGGAATCCTCAGAGAGATTTGGGAGAAACTTGCATTATTTTGTTACAATAAAAGGCTGGCAGAGATGAGTCTTTGAAAATTAATAATACTGCGGCCAACATTAGAAAAATTAAACATTTGCTGAACATCAGAATGGATGAAGTAGAGCTGGCATCATGGAGCCCTAAGGCACTTTCTCCTCAGGACACCTGTCTTCTGGGGTACATGAAGGTTTCCAAGCAAGACTCATGTGTGGGCAATTTAACAGGAGAAAGAAGGAAGGACCTGGTCTTGATGTTTGATGTAAGTTGTTTGCTAAAATATATCTCAAGGACATGCCTATACAAATGACCTCTCACTCTGACACTCTTGACTGAGGACTGTAGGAGTTTGAATCCAGCCTTCTTCACATGTGCCATCTGTAACAAATCCCAGTGGGTGTTAAGAGCATCCTGGCCTCATCCAAACCATATCTCAGTATGATACATTGGCCCAAGATGCAAACTTTAAGCCTGCTTAACAGAGGGATGGTCCTAATTAGTGATTTTAAGAATGATGTTCTAGTGACCAACTGATTAACAAATGCTGCTGCAAGTCAAGTGGTTTCCATTCCTTTCTTTTTTTCTTTAAGATCTGTTTTTAATTTATAGGTGTGTGTGTGTAAATATGCACCTGTGTGTACCTCTGACTGTGTGTATGCACGCGAGTGCGTGTGCGCGCATGCGTGTGTGTGTGCGCATGTGCACACGTGTGCAACGTGTACAACGTGTACAGGTGCCCAAAGAGGCCATAAGAGGGCATAGGATTTCCTGGCATTGGATTTACATGTTATTATGAGCTTCCCAACATGGATTCTTGGAATTAAACCTAGGTTCTCTGCAAGAGTAGCACACTTAACTACTAAGCCATTTTTCCAGCTTGTGAGGGCCAGAAAGGGGCTCTGGGCCCCTAGAGCTAGAGTAACAAATGGCTGTGTCCAAGATGAGTGCTGTGAGTTGAACTCAGGTTCTCTGCAAGAGCAGCAAGCACTCTTAACTGCTGAGCCATCTCTCTTGCCTCTGTTCTGTAGATGCACAAATTACCATAAACTGGCTGGCTTCAAACAACAAATATATATTATGTTACAGTTTTAGAAGCTAAAAATCAGAAATCAGTGTGTTGCTAAACCATGCTTACCCAGGCAAAATACCTTTCTTGCCTCCAGATTTTAGTATTTGCAGGCAATCCTTATCATTTCTTAGCTTGCACTGTATCACTCCAGTCTCTGCTTCTCGTGTGTTTTTTCACATGGCTTTTTCCTTCTATTTATGTGACTGTACTCACAGTTGTTTCTTAGAAGGGCACTGGTCACTGGATTAGGTGCATTCAGCGTTAGCATTGTCTCATACACTGGTTAAGATTCTATCCCTAGACCAGGTAGCCAGATGCCAGGACTTGCCTATCTTTTGGAGAATAAGCCCACAACGTGCAGAAGGAGGTGCTGGTAGACAGTAGTGGTAATTCTGTGATGCTAGGTGGCAGGTCAAAGGACAGCATTGCTGAAGATGCAGCAGTGGCTGGGTTAGCTGGGGGCAGGGAACTTTCAGTCATGCTGTGGTTTAGATGGAGTGCTATGTCTCTTCTCATAGACAATATGGTATACTTCCTTTACCTTACTCATCGTGGGCATCCAGTGACTCAGTCTGATGGTTATTTTTTGTAAAATTGCAGTCAACTGGAGAAGCAAATAGAATCGAATATCTCATCTAGTTTAATAGAACCCCGAGTGCTTCATAAACACAAAAGTTTGAAAGCACCGTTCTAGAGAAGGTAAAGAAAGAGACTATGATCCATAGAAATTCTTTCCTTTGGAGGGCAATGAGTATATTTTTCCATTAATTCTTGTCTAGGGGTCTAATACATCCTCAAATCCTGCAAAGAGCAATTTTAGCGTGAGTACTGTGTAAGACACTGACATTTTGTATTTAATTTCCATACAAAACAGAGATAAGCATTGAATAATGGGCAGATATCATAAACTGGGGACAGGAACTGGAAGGCAGAAAGTTGGAAGACAGCATCTAAAAGAGTCTACTCCATAAATCGAGTGGTCAAAGTTTCTAACAATGAAGAAATACACACACACACACACACACACACACACACACATTTGTGATATTAAGAGCAGCCATCAGAATCAGAAGAACTGAAGATCTGGCTGGGATCTTCGCAAGCCCCCAACTGTTCTTCAGGGTGTCCGCAGGGCCAGAGTGTCTTCATGATTGTACTAACCTGTCATCTGCTTTTTACACTCAACTACCTGAGAAAAACTATTAGAATATGAAGGCTGACGTGTAGCTCACTGCCCAAACACTTGCCTAGTGAATCTGATTTTCCACATCACCAAACATGCAAGCAGCCTTCAACAACTTGAAGCGCATGGAAGGAGGGCGAGTTAATAGTAAGCGTTTGGTACCTTTGTTCACGAGTCCCTTTATACTCTCTTCAGAGTACATGTCTATGAGAGACTAGCTCTCCAGGGAATCCAGCCAAAGCAACAAAGCTCAACGGATTACAGAGGAAAATAGAGAATGGACTTGTCATCATTTTGCCAGCCACCAAAGATGTAAAAAGACACGTAAGTCACCAGTAAGCTTTTTGCCTGTGAAGCTCTTTTTCATAAAATGGGTGTTTATGTTAATATCATTATGGCTGGTATTTTAAGTCAAATAAATGTATAAAATAAACAATCGTAATTTCTACCATGTGACATATTAATGGTTATCATCTGGGCTGATAAGTTTTAGAGTATAAAGGGACTCGTGAACAAAGGTACCAAAACTCTTACTATTAACTCTCCCTCCTTCCACGCGCTTCAAGTTCTTGAAGGCTGCTTGCATGTTTGGTGATGTGGAAAATCAGATTCACTAGGCAAGTATTTCGGCAGTGAGCTACACGTCAGCCTTCATACTTCACAGTAGATATCGGAGTCTCTCAACTGCCCATCTTCTCCTGTTAAGTTAGATTTTGTTTCTGAGTCCTCCCTGTGCAGTCTAGCCTATTTCGCCTTTTATTTCCCTTACTTATGCATAGATTTTAAGATATTATTTTATTATTTGTGTGTGTGCTTCTGTGTGTATGTGCATAGGCATGCAGTGTCCGTGGAGGCCAGAAGAGGGTGCCAGACACCCTGGAGCTAGAGTTATGGAAGGTTGGGCGTCAACTGATGTGGGAGCCGGGAAAGGGACTCAGGTTTTCTGGAGGACCAGCAAGCACTCTTAACTGCCTAGCCGGTTCACTCTTCGACAAATCTCCCCTGAGTTGGTTTTTACCCTGATGACCTGGTCCACTGCTCAGTTTGTTCATCCTATTAATACCACTCCCTATTCAACATCACCTCCGTTCCTCCTCATTTTAAGGCATGCTGCGAACAAAGAGAGCTGATGAGAGCATTTAAGGTTAAAAAGCATCTTCGGATTAAAAACTACAACTGCACCTTGTAGTCCAAACCGTCAGAGCAGTTGAAGACCACACACTGGATGGCGAGCGCTTTTGCTAGGTCTTTAGTGGTCTCTGTTTTCCCAGTGCCAGCAGGGCCAGCTGGTGCGCCTCCGAGGTCAAGCTGCAAAGCCCCCATGAGGCAAAGATAGCAGCGATCCTAAAGAAACCAATCAATTGTCATTATCGAAGAGAACTGGCTTTAAATACAAATTCGTAGGTCTAATTCATTTGATAGAAGTGTGTGTGTATGTGTGTGTGTGTGCGCGTTAGTGTGTGTTAGTGGTCAACACTAGGTGCCTTCCTCAATCACTTTCCCTTTTCTTTTTTTAAGCCAGGGTCTCTCACTGATTTGTTAGACTGACTGGCGGGTTCTTCCTGTTTCTCCTTCCCTAACACTGTGATTGCCGCCCAGGCCTGGTTGCCTATCTTCTTATATGGGGTGCTAGGGATCTGAACTCAACTCGTCATGCCTGCGCGGCAAGCGCTTTCCAGAACGAGACATCTCCCTGGCCCTGAAAAATTCTAGCTGAAATGAACTCGCAGACCCAGGTGCACAAATCAAACAATGCAAATCTTTGCTTTGTAAAGGTGTGGTGATGGTGAAGACGTTCATGGTTGCTCTGGGCCAGCGTGAAGCTCGGTGCTCAATTACGTACTGTGAGCGGAGTGATGACCAGTCTCGGGCAGGCTCCCAAGTACTCGTAGGCATAGGTGTACTGAGATAGCGCCATTCTAGCCACACAGTTATCCAGGTCTACGTCCCAGTAGTAGCGCAGCTGCCGCTGCCAGTCAAAGGACTCCGCTGAGTCTACCTACACCGGATAGAAACGATGGATGGTGAGACATACGGGCTTCGCATCTTGCTATGCCATTTTCCTTCAGTGAAACATTTACCTTGGTTTGAACCAATTCAGAAACTATATCTCTTGCATGCACATCAATGGTGATCAATGCAGTTATGATGTTTCTGTGTAATTTAGGAAGACTGCCTCGAACTATTGCGGCCAGGGCATTTAATCTCTACAAATGAAAGAATATCAGCAGTGAATTTGAACCTCATCTTGAAGTATTTTCATTATTAGATTTAAAGTAGATATATGGTTAAAAAACCCATCTAAGTGGAAAACTTTATAATTCTGTGACCACATAATACAATGTTTTAATTCCCATAAGACTTCTATGAAGCATAGATTATTTTTTTTCTTTTTTTTTTTTTTTTTTTTTTTTTTTTTTGTTTTTAAGATTTAGACACCATCTTTGTATTGAAGCGAACTGATAATCAGAGGGTAAATAACTGGATGGTTGTCACGTAGCTGTGAAATAGCAAAATTATACCTGAATGGACATTTGCTTCAGGAAAGTCTCTGGTACATAGTGAAGACTTTGGGGGTAGGCTCCT
Source organism: Rattus rattus (assembly GCF_011064425.1). Lineage (NCBI taxonomy): Eukaryota > Metazoa > Chordata > Mammalia > Rodentia > Muridae > Rattus > Rattus rattus. The sequence goes on from NC_046159.1 coordinate 73,576,912, forward strand.
CTACCTAGAAATTTACCAGACATGGTGGCACATGCCTTTAATCCCATCACTCAAAGGCAAAGGCATGTGGATTTCTGTAAGTTTGGGGCTAGCCTGGTCCACACAGAGTTCCAGGCCAGCTTGGTGATACTTCTGATTCATAGGAGTCGTTTTCTACTATTGTTAATAAAAATTTGCAGAGCATTTAAGCAGGCCAATGACTAAATAAATATTCTAGCTCCCAATTCATCTTAAATTATCATTTCTTTATAAAGTAGAATGGTGCTTCTGGGGGTCTTGCACATCTGGGCTGGATTTTCACTGTCATGCCCAGATGGGGGCCACATCTGCAGAGGACTATAGGGCTTTTTCTGGGGACTCACTTCTCCATTCTGGGGCTCTGGAGGAAGAACCACATTAACAATCTCCCTGTGGTGTTTCTGTTTCTCTCTGGGCAGCTGATCCCTTTCCCTGTTCTATTTCAAGGGTGAATCTTTAGAAATGCAGTGGCGACTGAAGTGTAATTAAATTTGGAACTGAAGATGGGGCCTAGGACCTTGTTGGACATACCGCGGGCAGATAGTATTTCTTTGTTGTCTAGATTGTGTTTCTGCTCTGTTGATTGTTTCCTTTGCTGGAAAAAGCTTTTTAATTTGGTATAGACCCATTGCCTGTTTTTGGTTTTGCTGTCATGGCCAGGAAATCAATGTGAACAAAAATTTCATGGAACTTGACAACTTTAGGTCATGTGTTTAAATCCTTCCTGAAGCTACTTTGAATTGCTCTTTATATGTGGCATAAGATAACAGCAAGGAAATAGCAAATAACCCAATTAAAAGGCAGGGAAAAGGACTTTAATATCATTTTCCTAAAGAAGATATATCAATGTTCAATGTCTATATATCTACATTTATATCTGTAGTCATCAGGCATGGTGCTATCAAAACTGAAATGTAAAAAATTAAATACCAAAATTCTAAACAATGTTATCCTCATCCTTTATCTGAGTTTCTCTTTTCAGTGAACTGTGATGGCCAACGGTTGTGCAAGAGGCTCCCGGTGTCCACTGCTTGCTCACTTTGCTTCCTTGTACACCCTGGACGACTTGCCCAGGGACTGTACCACCTACAATGGACTGATCCCTCCAACATTAATCATCAGTCAAGGAAATTTTCTCATAGACATACTCACAGGGAAATCTTACAGAGGCAACTTCTCAACTGATGCTTCCTTTTCTGAGATGACTCTAGCTCTCTAGTGTATGTCAAGTTGACGACCGACCGACCAACCAACCAACCAACCAACCAACCAACCAACCAACAGCGAGTGATTGAATACTAAGCCTTAAATGGGACATTGATAGAGCCCTCTCTAAGGCACAAGGGACACAATAGAAGAGAGAGCAGAAGCCTGTAAGAGTCAGAAGATGGATAAGGGCTATGATTATCATCTTCAGGATGTAGTACAGCCATTACATGATGTCATAGCAGCAACTGTTGTCTGAGCTGGGAGTACACTAGGCTGGGCCTGTCAATAGGCATACCCCTCCTTCCTGAACTATTAGTTGGTTACTCATGGGACCTGAGAGGAAGGTCAGTTGTTGCCTTCACTGTGTAACCAGTAGTGAGTCCACCAGGTTCCACAGATAGTTCCAAACCTCTGGCTTCACAAGTGGTCCTAGTTAAAATCCATGGGTCATACAACAACACAGAAAGACGTGGATGTGCAAAAAGGACTTCTAAAGAGTGTGATGGGAATTAGAGGTGTAGGAGACACATAAGAGAAGGTAGAGGCAAGAATAAATTGATTGCACTATGTACATTATTAAATTGTCAAGGAACAAATAGTAAAACAAAACAAAACAAAACATCAACAAAACAAAACAAAACAAAAAGACAAAAAAAGAAACCCAACTCACAATGTGATGTCACCTCAAACTCATTATCAAAATTAAAAGATCAATTATCCCAATAGTCCCTTCTAATCTGGACTCTAAAGCCAGAGCCACGAGTTCAAAACTGCTGAGTTTTGCTGCTTGCTGGGGTGGAACATGGCCCCCCTTCTTGTATTATATTATCACCAGCTTTCTGTTTTCCAACTCCTTCACTGCCTAAGCTTGGCTGCCCTGGAACTTGCTCTGTATACTGACTTTGAACTCAGAGATCTGCATGGCTGGCTCCTAAGCGCTGGGATTAAAGGTGTGGTTTACCAAGCCTGGATTTAAGTTCACCTAGAACTTACTCTGTTCTAAACTGGCCTTGAACTCAAGAGATTTGCTTGTCTTTGCCTCCTGGGATTAAAGGCTTGTTCTACAATGCCTGGACCTAAATTTAGCTGGGCGAAATCTTGCCCCAAAGTCATCACTCCCTTAATCCAATTTAATATCCTTGAACACAGGATTCAGCTCTATTTCATTTCCTGGTGTCTCTTTAATACTCAGACTATATATTTTTTTAATTTTCCTTTCTTAGCTTGCTATGTTTGTTCAAAATGCTTTTCGTCAGACTTAACCAGAGAACCAAGTCTTTGTTGGGCTTTTCTGAGACTTCCTTTATCAATGCGATTATTATAAATCTCTTTACCTTAGTCTCAGATAGTCTCTTCAGACAATGATAAAAAGCAGCCACATTCTTCACCAAAACATCACAAAACAGTCTCTCGGCCAAATATTAAAATTCTTCTCCACTGAAACCTCTTGGGCTAGCAGTCCTACATAGTTCAGATGACCCTCAGCACCACTGGCTTCCATATTCCTATTAGGATGGCCCATTAAGCCTCACTTAAAGCATTCCATGGCTTTCCAAATCCAAAGTCCCCAAATCCATATTCTTCTGAACAAAAGCAAGCTCAGGCCTATCACAGCAATTCCCCATTCCTGGCACCAACTTCTGTCTTAGTTAGGGTTTTACTGCTGTGAACGGATGCCATGCCCAAGACAGCTCTTATAAGGACAACATTTAATTAGGGCTGGCTTACAGGTTCAGGGGTTCAGTCCATCATCATCAAGGCGGGAAATTGGCAGCATCCAGGCAGGCCTGGTGCAGGAGGAACTGAGAGTTCTACATCTTCATCTGAAGGCTGCTAGCCGAATACTGGCTGTCTTACAAGCCCATACCCACAGTGACACATCTTCCCCAACAAGGCCATAGCTACTCCAACAGGGCCACACCTAATTGTGCTACTCACTGAACTGAACATATACAAACCATCACAGTCTTGTACACACAATCGAATAGCATTCAGCCAGAAGTGGAAAAAGTCCTGTCACAGGTGACAACATGGATGAATTGGGTGGATATTCAGTTAAATAAAATAAGTCAGTCACAGGAGTGAGGTATCTACAGTCATCGAACTCATACAGACAATTGCTGGGGTTGCCAGGGCTGCAAGGATGGGGCAGGGCTGGTGGCTGTTCAGTAGACTTGAAGCTGTAGAGTAGGTAAGATGAATGGGCTCTACAGATCTGGTGGACAACACTATGCCTAGATATACTGTACTGTGCATTAACAATATTTTTTAAAAGTGTGTGTGTGTGTGTGTATGTACACGTGAATGAGTATGAAGTCTCACATGCATGCAGAAGTCAGAAGGGGACACAGAGTGTTTTCCTCCATTGCTTTTTGTTTTATTGCCTAGAGACTGTGTCTCACTGAAACTAAAGTTTGTTCTTTGTGGTAGTCTGGCTAGCTAATGAGTCAGTTCCTAGGATCCACCTGTCTCTGCCCCACAACGTTGTGTTTTGAGGCATGCATGACAATGCTGGCTTCACTTAACAATTTTTAATGAAAATATACATTTCTGTGAGAAGAATCCTAGTTGTAATAGTTACCTTTCAATTGCTGTGATAAAACACCATTATTGAGGCAACTTACAGAAGGAAGTATTCGTTTGGGCTTACAGTTTCAGAGGCTAGGAGTCCATGATGGCAGAGTGGAGATAGAGTCACTAACATGGGAAGCTGAGCGCTCTCATCTTCAACCCCAAGCATGAAATGGAGAGCTCACGCCTGGAATAGCATGAGGTTTTGAAACCTCAAAGCCCAGCCCCAGTGACATACTTCCTTTTAAAAGGCCACCCCTCCTAAGCCTTCCCAAATAGTGCCACCAACTGGGGACCGGCACTCAAATACTGAAACTATGGGGGAACATCTTGTCTGAACTACCACATTGATTCTAGTAAACACAGTTTTGTCTAAATATTTGCAAATCATTGTAAATAACCCTTAATTTTTCCTCTTAAGTTCCTTTCTCCACTAGTTTATAGTCATTCATACAAACATTACATAAGCATCCAGGGAGTATGCTAAGAAAAACAGAATACAATGGCTTCGGTGAGAACGCCATATCAGCACATTAGAACTTCTGGAATAAAGTGAATTTGCATTAATCACAATTAAAAACTCATGGGGATCATCTTGCATGACAACATGTCCGGCACCTCTCTGGTAAAGAACTTACCTCAAAATTCACTTGTTCAAATTTTTCTAGGGCTTCCAAATGATTATCTTCACATTCTAGACTCTCAGTCAAATCCCGGCACCACATGATCTGAGAAATGGTCAGGATCACCTGCAATAACACGCCCCCTCATACATGTGCAGGGTCACCTGCAATAGCATATCCCCCTCATACATGTGCAGGATCACCTGCAAGACACACCCCCTTCATACATGTGCAGGATCACTTGCAATGACACATCCCCCTCATACATGTGCATGATCACCTGCAATGACACACCCACCTCATACATGTGCAGGATCACCTGCAATGACACACCCCCCTCATACATGTGCATGATCACTTGCAATGACACACCCCCCTCATACATGTGCTACATGCACCCGACTAGGCTCCCAAAGAGAAATTTAAGAAGAGCATTACTTGAGAAGGGTGGCCAGCGGTCACCCACTCTGTCCTGAGTTTCCCCTGGTAATCAGCGATGGCAGCTTTGCACAGGCGGCGGAGAGATGAGAACATGGCTTCCTCCACCTTACCAAGCCATTCTTCCACATTGCCTCTCGCCTTGAGGCCTTTCCCCAGGCCAACCTACGAGGCAATTAGGATGATGAGGGAGTGTCCTGTGTGGGGCTTTTAAGCCATCTACCTGTTGTACTTCTACAACAAAATGCTGAGCTTTGTAAACGGGGAGGCCTTTGACATCACATCACATAACCCAGTCCTTCACGGCTTTCTAGTAAAGGCATGCTCTTAGGGCTAGCTCCTTGAAAGAGGTTTCCCCACAGATGTCATGGATTTCTCTAACCATTTCCCTTTCCTTCACAGTGCTGTAGACTGAAGTTGACCCAAGTTCTCACCAGTCACCCATGTCTCCACGACTGAAAGGTCCAGTGAACATCTTCACACTTCTCATGCCTCCTCCTCCAATTTCCAATAACGTGAGTATCTGCTCGTTTGGGGTTCCCTTAACCATTTTTACCTGTCTTTGAATTTTCATGTTTTCCCAATGTCCTATCCTTAATCCTCACATTTTCGCCCTTCTGCACCAGCAGTGATGCACACGTGAATGTGTTTATATGTATGTGTGTCTCTATGTATGTGTGTGCCTCTGTATGTCTGTGTGTATGTGTGTGTGTTCTTTGTGCAGTTACCCTGTTCTTCAGTCTGCTGATACTGTGATTGTCTCGGTGGGTGTTCTCCGTACGCTGGTGCTACACAGCGCTGGAGGAGCTAAAGTAGCAAACTCACACAGAGCTCATTGCGTGCAGCATTAAGTCATTTACATACAACTGAAGGTCCCTGTCACCTACTAGTGGTGCTATCTTGTGGAGACCATTAGAGGGTGATAAGTCTTGATATAGGTGTCCTGGCAAAGGCCCAGCACTCTTGGCCAGCCACTGTTCCTCTTTGCGGAGCTGGCTAATCCGTGATCGCTTGTGGCCACTTCATTCCCCAAACAGACCACTGCAATTATCGCGGTGAGTTCTAATTGCTGGGCGATTTCCCCATTAGATTTCCAGCTCCCTGAGGGTAAGAGTTTGATCTCAGCTTTTCTCAAAAGTGCTGGGCTAGCGGAGTCTCTGGCAAGCCTAGGGTGGGAAGAAGGGGCCTGCACCCCAGTCCCAGACATGCGATCCCGTTCATCCACAGGGAACTATTAATCTAAGGCACCTTACCCGTTCTCCCTCAGGTGAGAGCATTGCCAGAATGTCATTGGTGAAGACCTTTTCTGGTTCAGTGTCAATGCCTGGTATTTTCCCTTCTGTGGGAGGCATGAGAGCAAACTCGAGCTTTGAAATGGAGTCGAAGCATTTCCTTAGATGAGGCTGCACAGCCTGTGGATTTCGGGTCTGGGCCAAAATCTCCAGGAGCTCGTCATTTGACAAGAAGTAAAACCTGTCAAGATGAGGGCACTTAATGTGAGTGTGACTGGACAGATGCTCAGCCTTGGGTCGTTGTAAGAGACAAGATGCTGCTGGGCTGATGCCCGGGGCCTCTAATCACATTTGTTTTGGGCTCGGGGGTAGGCTGAGTGTCTCTAAAGAAGTTCTTGTAAAGGTAATGATGATATATCTCAAATACTCAGGCCCAATAGCTAGAATAGAAAGGATTTTTCTAAGAATCATTAATAACATGAGGTCCTGTTACAATGCTGACCTCTTTGCCTGTTGGCCTTCCTTGTCCTTGAGCCACATTAACTATTGAAGAGGCCATAGGCAGATGGGTGGTTGCCGGGCCCTTAAAAGTGACAGAGCATGATGCTGCCAACATTCAGTTTCCGACCTTACCATGGCCATACTTATGTAGAAATAAGACATCTTTTATGTGTTTCCATATCATTAGAAGCAAAATGGGTAAACAATAAGCTTGTCCATTCCTGACCAAACTTAGGGCCAAGTAACGCAAGTGTGCATGACAAATGCAACTGTTTCGGTCTTGGGTTTATCTGAAGCTCTAGACTTCCAGATCATGCTAACCCTGCAAAGTGAGCTGCCAGGCTTTGCAGGGACGCATGGTGAGAGGGGTGAAGACTCTAGGATCCCCACTAACTGCAGGGAACAGAAGCGTTAAGGCTGGAGGGGCTGCAGAGCTAAGGATGGGGCGATGGGGGGAGTGGTGTTCTGTGGGTTCCCTGTACTCTCCAGCAGAGAGTGAGCTTTGCCCTCCTCCACCACTGAGACAGCTCAGTGCTTGCCCAGCACCAAGTCTGAAGCACGAAGCACGTCTGCAGGTAGCGTGGGCATCGCCCTCTCCTCTCCAGGTCTCTGCTGTCGGAGGGTGTTATCGCCATCCTCAATGGGTCTACTCCCCAACAAGACATCCCAAGCTGTTTTTGTGAACTTACCTTGGGAAGATAACTCTCTTTGACTCTAAATATGCCTCCAGACATTTCTGAATTTGGTCAAGTAGTGCATTATTGTTTTGAAAAGTCTCCAGAAGCCCTATTAGAAAAAGTTGGCCAAATTGTATTAAAATTGAGAATATAATTTTAAATGAAAGCAAAAGATATTAACATTTTAAAAGTCTTTGTTTTGTTTAGTAGAATACTGAATAATAAAATGGGGGTATTGTTAAAGAAGCTTAGTTCTTTAAAAAATTCCCCTTTTCATGGATGCGATGTGTATGTGGTATGTAGACATGTTTGCAGGAACACACACACGTACACATGTGTCTGTGCATGCATGTGTGACCATGTGTGTCTGTGTGTAGGCAATCATGTACATGTCTGTGTATTCAAGACTTGACATTGATTTTAAGACTTCCTTGATGGTTCCTTTACCTTCTTCTCAGGGTCTCTCAGCCAAACCCAGAGTTTTAAGAGAGTCCTGTTCAGCTCATTCTGAGTATTCCCTATCTCTGCCTTTGGGTTTTACAGTACTTTCCAAGGTTGGATGACATGTGAGCTACAACTATCATCCTGTATCTGTGCAGGTTCTGAGGATCTGAACTCGTTTTCTTCCTTGTGTGGCCATTGCTTTAAATGCTAAACCATCTCCCAGCCCAAGAACTATTACTCTTGGGGTTGGGGATTTAGCTCAGTGGTAGAGCGCTTGCCTAGCAAGCACAAGGCCCTGGGTTCGGTCCCCAGCTCCGAAAAAAAGAAAAGAAAAGAAAAAAAAAAGAATTATTACTCTTCAAGTTAACTGTAATATTGACCTCACTAGAACAGTACTTTTAATTTAATAATTTATAAGGTATCCTCTGCTTTTAGGGGGCTGTAAGCCAGTGTCTAGAACCTTCTTGTTCTTTTTCAGTTTCCTTTTATAAAATGTTAATTTATTTTTTCATTTCTGTGCATTAGTGCTTTGCCTGTGCGTGTGTCTGTGTGAGGGCATCAGATCTTGAAGTTACAGACAGTTGTGAGCTGTCATGCGGGTGCTGGGATTTGAACCTCATTCTTCTGGAAGAACAGTTAGTGCTTTTGACACTAACCTGTTTCTCCAGTCCTCCTTGTCGGTTTCTTACATGCGTCTTTTCTGTCATGGTTAAATGCTAGGTGTGGTGATGGGCATTACTCTTCATTATTGAGCTGTAACTCCCTAGGTAGCAGCCTCTATGCCTTTTCATCTTTGTATCTTTGATACTGGTCACATTTCCCTTTCCTACTGCCCAAGAATCAAATCCCAGAGCTGTACCACGTTTTCCGAGACTCTATGTAGTCAACAGCTCCATCTAGTGGCCAGTCACCCACTTACGCCCACTGGTCTTGGCCTCCTGTCTCAAGCAAGACTCAATCTCCAAGCACTCCATTCCAGCCCAGATGGGACTCCATCTGGCAACATTTTCAGCACCGTCTTACTTACCTCAGGAGCCTCGCATCATTCTTCCTTCTTCCCTCTGCTGTCAACAGTTCTCCTTCTGGGCCACATACACTTTACTCACTCTTTCCTGAAAGTTTCTGCTCAAAAGCTATTTCATTGAAAAGTCCAATAGCACATACAGACACACATATACACATACTCAAACACACACACATGCAAATACACATTCAAACACACATAATGCACATACATATACACATAAATATACACATTCATACACATGTACACACATACATACACAATACATATTCATACATATGCACAAACATATAAACACACGTGTGTATACATACATACACACATACCCACATGTACACACATGCACACATACATATACACATACACACATAAATACACATATACACATATATACACATGTACACAGATACACATACACACATACATACACATGTGTTTACTCACATGCACAGATATACATATACACACATTTACACAACATGCGCATACACACATACATACATATACATATATATACACATGGACACATACATTCATATTCGTATGTATGCAAACACACACACACACACATACAAACATACACTAACCCATAGCCACTCCCTTATCTACTTTAAAATTTCTCATGGCTTTATCATCACCTTGAATCAGATTTATTACAGGCATATACTTCTTTATTTGAAGTTTTTAAGGCTTCAAATCAAAGAATATGACTTAGGAATTATATTCTTTATTATTTCAAAAGACCTGTTTTCCATTCATCAGTTGATAGATGATACCTTCAGATATGGGCAGCACTAAATAGGAGATTGAAGAAGGAGGAGGAGGAGGAGGAGGAGGAGGAGGAGAAGGGAGGAGGAGGAGGAGGGGAAGGAGGAGGGGGGGAAGGGGAAGGGGGGAAGGAGGAAGGGGGGAAGGAGGAAGGGGGGAAGGAGGAGGAGGGGAAGGGGAAGGAAGAGGAAAGGAAGGGAGGAGGAGGGGGGAGGAGGAGAGGAAGGAAGAGGAGGGGGAGGAGGAAGAGGAGGAAGAGGAGAGGAAGGGGGAGGAAGAGGAGGAGGGGAGGAGGAAGAGGAGGAAGAGGAGAGGAAGGGGGAGGAAGAGGGGAAGAAGGAGGAGGAGGGGGAGGAGGAGGAGGAAATGACGACGAAGAAGAAGGAAGTAGTGGAGAAGGTACGACTAGAAAGTGGGAAAGAAGAAAGGAAAGGGAAGGATATGAAGTTGGGGAATTGGTGGGTTTGGGATGGAGTTGAAGAGAATGGGGAGAAGATACAATCTAAATACATTATATTCATATATGAAATTATCAAAATAATTTTATAACAAGTCTTCTGGGGACTGGGACGTCACTCTGTAATCAAATGCCACTCTGTTTGTGCATGTAAAAAGGTTTGAATATGACAATGGAGGGGCCGTGGCAGGCAGCATAATGGTCCCAGAGATGCTGATGTCCTAATTCCCCACACTTATGGATCTGTCGGGTTTGTATGGAAATAAGAACATGGGTGTGATTAAATTAAGGATCATAGTAAGGGAGGTTACTCTAGATCATAGCATGGGTCTATAGCATTATAAGAACGCTTACATGAGAGGAAACAAACAGGTACAATGAGGAAAAAAGGAACAACGGGGCAGAGGCTAAGGAAGTGTTTTCGCCAGCTGGAAGGTAGCTGTGGCCCACAAGGGTGAGCACATTCTATAAGACCTAAGGCCTTTGTGGGTGTTTGGTTTTAATCATTCAGTAGTTTTCCTTTCCACTCTTTTATGTAAGAATCTGCAGCAAGGAGCATAGCCTGCAAAGTTGCCTTGCTAGGCAGGGACGGTGTCTGAGACTGTGGCCCATCATCGTCACACGCTGCCATTAAGTTATAGGACAAGCAGGCTGTCTGAGGTATAGAGTGTAAACTTCAGTGAGTTTATATCTGCTCCAGAAACTGACTGTGGACAGAAACAGAGCTTTTTAAAACATTTCAACCCTGATGCTGGGGGAGGATGGTGTGGCCAAGGTGGCCATGATCCTGTAAATAACACTGAACTCACTGGTTCACACGCACAAAAAGACACAGGAGTGGGGGGGGGCTAGAGGGAGATCAACAGGAGTGGGATGAGGACAAGAGACTGTAATGGGGCTGAATATGATTAAAATACATGACACACATGCATAAAATGTCATACTGTAACTCATTATTATGCATAATTAGTATGTGCTAGGAAAAACCTTCAATTTCAATCTGTTACTTGAATTGCAACAAGTGTGTGTGTGTGTGTGTGTGTGTGTGTGTATTGCTGGATGTACCGCAGGCCAGTTAGAATTTTAGAGGTGATCACGTGTCAGATGAGCAGGGAACCCCCTTGTTCTGCTTGTTTGTTTTGGAGTTTCTACCTGGCTGAGTTGCAGCCCGGAGCGCATTAGGCAGCCGGTTGACCTTCCTCATGATTTCCTTCCATGACTTATCCACCTGAAGGAACATCTTGGCTTCTGCAGGCAGCTGCCTCTGGATATCTGGGGCATTAAAGATACTTTCTAGGTAGAGCCAGTTTCTCTGACAGTTCAGCCACTCTTCCTGGAGAAAAACATGGGACTATCAACATGGAGTTTCCAACCGGATATCCACTGGTTACACTGGAGATTGTGGCTTCGGGAACTACTACATCTTTCCCTTAGGAGCCGCTCACATCTCCCTATAGGTCCTTTGAAATAAAATTTCCTAAAGGAGCCCACTATTCTGTCCAGCCTGATTCCACCCTCTCTTTCCACTGAAGACTATTCTGAGTTGGCTGTATGGAAAGCCAGAGGGGTCACATGAAACATGCTTAAAGCGTGTAGAGGAAACATTCTGTTGGGAGGCAAGATGTTTCCCGGCAGAAGTCTGAAGGGTGGTCAGGCAACAAGTTCATGATGACTCCCAAACATATACAAGCACAGCCTAGAACCACCCAGGGAAAGCATCGTAATGAGGAGTTACCTAGATTGTCCTATCTTTGGAATATCACAGCTATGGGATTCCCTGAGCAGAGGGATCCAGTAGAAGCCAGGATCACTTCCTGACCAACACAGCTATGAGACTCCAGATGTATTGTACTTAACTGATAATTACGCTGCTAACAAATGTATAACTCCAGTTCCGTGGTATTTAATTTAACTCTGTAAACGTGACAGTAGGCTGCATAATGATAAAAACGGGCCAAGTGCCTGTGTGCTTTCTTCTCATTCTGAACACAACAAAATGTCAACAATTGAATCCTACACTTCTGAATTATATAATGGTAAAACAACAGTGTGTGTGTGTGTGTGTGTGTGTGTGTGTGTGTGTGTGTGTGTGTGTGTGTGACAAACCCAGGGCTTTGTACAGTTGGTCAATCCTTCTACCACTGAGCTGCGTTCTAGCCCCACAGAATCACTATTTCCAAAGGCTTTGTAGCCCTCCAGATCAAAGTCCAGGAGCTGAAATTTCCCCGACTTACCAGTGTTTGATTAAACAAGGAAAGTTGTTTCTGCCATTCATCCACTCGAGTCTTCAGGGGACCCACATATCGTGATGAGGCGATGGTTGCAACGTTGATGGTGCTATCGTCAAGAAGGACCTTCGGGGAGCAGAGGCCAGAACACGGGCAGAAGCATGAGTCTGTGAGCTCAAGGTATTTCAAATTCCAAGGGTCCATTTAAGGATAACTCATTTGAACAAATAATGTAGCCCCACCTACAGCTTCCTACACAGACACTGCCAAGCTTGTTCCTTTTCCTTGTGCTTACAACCCTGTATGTTCTCTCAAAGGTCACTGGGGGACACTTAACTAAGAGACCTGTGGAGGGTGTGTGTGTGTGTGTGTGTGTGTGTGTGTGTGTGTGTGTGTGTGTGCATGTGAACACACTCCTGTGCATAGGGGTGTGCATGCTCATGAATGCACATGCATGTGGAGCCCAGAGGTCAACCTAGGGTGATGTTCCTCAGGAACTTTGATTTTGAGACAGGATCCCTCAGTGGAATCCAGGACTCCCTGCTTAGACTTGACTGGATGGTCTGTGGGACTCAGAGATCCACATGCCTCTGACTCTTTAGTGCTAGGATAGTAAGCACACATCACCTCCTTGCTCCCTTGCTCCATTCCAGCTTTTTTTTTCTTTGAGTGAGTGAGTCAGATCTTAATGCTGGTATAGCAAATGTTACTGACCGAACCATTTCTGAGCCTCGCATCCTGCAGTCATTAATGGCACAAGTGTTTGCTTAGTTTAATGTTCTTCTCTTGCCCTCAACATTAGGCAACTGGCATCCCCTTTACAGTTTAGTTACTCTGGTAGGCTTTCATCTCTCAAAATGCCCTGTGCTTGCAACGATTGCAATCAATGAATAATTATTTTCCCTTATGTCATCTGCAGGAAGATGAAGCTGAATCCTCTAGAGGAAGTATTCACATCGCCCCCCTCCCTACTGCTCCCCACAAACAACAGCATCCCTCATAAAACATGTGGATTAAAAAAAAATGTGTTGGGGTTGGGGATTTAGCTCAGTGGTAGAGCGCTTGCCTAGGAAGCGCAAGGCCCTGGGTTTGGTCCCCAGCTCCGAAAAAAAGAACAACAAAAAAAAAAGTGTTGATCTGAAAAATTGAGTTGTTTAACTGGCACTGCTTGGCTCCTGGCTCCTGCACATAACTTGGCTTGCCCACCTGCACGCATAGCGTGATGTCTGATTTTGCCCTCTACTAACAATTTCATTTCTACCTCTGCCTTTTGTCCATTCTTACGACATGGCTATACCTTTAAGTTGGGCTGTAGGACTCCTTCCCTTTGCCTTTAGATTTTAAATGACTTAATGCTCTGAGCACATGGCTTAGATTTTATCTACCTAAATAGATAAAAGTGAGTTTAACTTCCCATCCAGCTGTGCACGTAAAATGCTCATGCATGTTATTTTGCAGTGCACGTGAAATGCTCATGCATGTTATTTTGCAGTGCACGTGAAATGCTCGTGCATGCTATTTTGCAGTGCACGTGAAATGCTCGTGCATGCTATTTTGCAGTGCACGTGAAATGCTCGTGCATGCTATTTTGCAGTGCTTTAAGTTCCACCTACTCCCTTCTCCATCTTCCATCTTTAATGTCGGTTGTCCTGGCAGCAAGAGTCTAGGAAGGACTCTTCTATCACTTCACACATAACTGACCACTTAATTCCTCAACTATAGGCCTGGAACTCCTGTGTGCTCATGTGCGCGCGTGCGCGCGCGCGCACACACACACACACACACACACACACACACACACCCCATTTTATTACTTTGGTCAATATTTGTGACTAAGTATTTGTGTCAGTTATTTACATCTTGTTTTCCAAATTAGCTTTTCCTTAGTGGCTCGTAGTTCATTTCCTCACCTTAATCTGTCACAGAAGCTGCAGGAGGCATGGTCAGGACTTCTATCACAAAACTGCTCTCCTCTGTCCTTCCTCCTCCCTCTCCTCCTCCTTCTTTCCTTCTTTATTTTGAGGCAGTCTTATTGTCTATCCCTGGCTCATTTAGAATTTGTTATGTAGCTCAGGCTGGCCTTGAACCTATAGTAATCCTCCTGCCGTTGATTCTCAGACACGGAGATTACAGGCAGGAGCCACCATGCCTGACTTACCACAAATATCCCGTAACCCAATTACGTACCTGTATGTCATCTGTGCCACCCAGGATAAATACGTCCTTCGAGTCACGGTGAGGAAGAATGACAAATTCTGTCGTTTTCCAAGAGTCTTCCACCTTGGAGATAGTTTAAGCATTGGGATATCTAATTCATGAGTGTCCAGATGCACAATAAAGGCTCGCGGAATGAAATAAGAGGGAACTGTAACTACCCTACTCCCCTCCTTATGACCCTTGACATTCTCAAGACCCTTTTCTTAGTCAGAAGCCACTAATGTTCTTGGTTTCCTCTGACTGTTCTTAATACAGATGAGATGCCGCTGATAATGTGTGCCTTACGCTTGTAAGCGGAGGGAAATGTTCATTTTACTTAGACACCCGGCAGGTAGGCATGCATGGTTAGGATAAGGATTTAGCATTATAAGTAGGAAAGTCTTCTCAATCTATTTTAAGGCAATTAGCCCAGCCTAACCTTCTCTGGGAGTTCAGAAAATAATATATTTTTTGTTAAAAAAATCTCTAACATGCAGTTCTTCATAAAAGCCAGCAGTAGCCAACCTTGTTGCTGTGAGTTCTGGCTGGGCTGTAGACTGAATATATCATACCAAATGGCGCATGCAAGAGGACAGCAAAGGCTGTTGCTTGTGATGCTGAAAATCCCACCCAGATAACACAGATCTTAGGAATCTTCATGTTTTAACCAGAAACCTTTACATTTCACATTTTGTGTGTGGATACTACATGTGTGTTTATGTGGGTATGTGTATGTGGGCACATATACACACATGTGCATGCAGAGGCCATTTCTTATTTATTTGTTTGTTTATTGCCATGGCCTCTGATTGGGCTGGAACTTTCTAAGTCGGCTAGGTTGACTGTCCCATGAGCCCCAGGGACCCATCATCCTGGCTCCATTTCCCTGGTGTTAAAATGGGACATGAAAAAGCCACACCACTGTGCCTGGCTTTTCCTTGACTTACCTTCTTAAGAATTATCTCTAAGGCAGCTTCCCCAGAAGCCTGTCCAGATATGTCCTGGATTTCTTGAGCAAAATCAAAGACGTGTAGTTCGGACAGCCTCTCTAAGGTCAGCGGAATTTCAATGTCCACTAGGAGGGCATCAACGGTTTGTTCAATGGCTGACCAATGCCGAGGTTTCAGTGTTGGGTTCCTCAAATCATTGATCACAGGAAGCTGGAAGACAGACATTTTCAGAGGCGCTGCCTCTGTAAAGAGTACAGCATGTGCAGGACTGACCTATGGTCATGCCTGCAAACACTCCAGCATGGATGGGGGAGGGGCTCAGGGTACCCCAGCTCTACCAGAGGAGCCGTTGGTAGCTGCTGGCTTCTGAGAGTGGGGATGTGGTCCTGCACAGGTCACCCATGATACACCGAGTGGTCCTTGACCCATGAACATACGGGTGGCATTTATCAGACTCAATGTCTGAAAAAGAGTGCGTAAGGTTGGGGAGGCAATGCGGTGGGAATCTGAGAGACGTTGGAGGGGAGGAATGATGGGTGGAATTGGTCAAAACGCATTTCAACCTATAGCATTTCAACCTATAGAGAGTTGAAAACAGCACCCTCATTTCTATAGAAAAGGAAATTCAGGAGAAGGATGCAAATGAAGGGATTTTAGTAAGACTGTGAGAACATTGAGTTTCAGGGCACTTAACTAATTCAAAAACTTGGAGAAAGTGGTAGTCACATGTTTCTCTGAAGACTAGAGCAGAGGCCAGAACAGAGCACCTCACTGGGTGGAGCCAATCTTGAGGACAGAGCCTCTCCCACAGGCTATCATTTGCCACATGTGGAGTGGAAAGCTGCAGGAAACGATTCTCAGTTGGGCACAAGAAAATAGGAAGGCGTAGGTCCAGGAGAAAGAAGCTGAAGGCAGCCTCTGGGACCCAGCTCACTCGAGAAACAGTAGGTATCGCTAGAAAATACAGGCCCAAGGTGCAGTGAGGCAGACTAGAGCACAGTCAAATCTCAAGCCAGCTGAACTCCTAACTGGGACTGATACAACCCAGCACACAAAGAGGTAAACAGAGGAAAATGCTCATCTCCAAGATTGCAGACCACAAGCCTCGGCGATCACTTGCTGCTGCAGAAGATGTCTGCATTTCAACAACAACCAAATAAAACAAACAAAAAACAAAAAGGCACACAGCAGAGCAAAATGACCAGAAGGAAATACGCCCGAGAGTCAACAGTGATCGGAATCAAACTCAGAAGTGGTGCACATGTTGGGAATAGCGCTTTTAAATTAACTACAGTGAATTTGTTAGAGGTCTCAGTGGAAGAGGGGGATGGCTGGCAAGGTCAGTATGGGGAGGTCAACTGGCTGCAAGCGCCTCGGACCAGCTGAGCGGGCTCACCCAATCCCTTTCTCCCCTTTAAGGACTGGCTTGGTTGCAACGCCAAGTTTCCAAACCATCCCTTTACGTGCACTGCCTGGCTTCCAGGACTTTTTCCACATGGAATGCATCTGGATGATGCCTCGCTGTGAGGAACAATAGTGCAAATGGACCAGGCTGTGTGCACCAGGCGTATTTGCTGCCTATGTGCTGAGGGGATCCTGACTTTGCCTGTCATGTACCAGACCCCGAGTGTCTCTTGTAATCATTATACTCCATTGCACAATTTACCACACTGGACTGTTATTTCTTTTTCCTGCAAACAAATCCCCAGGGCGTCTGAGTTTGGTTCTGAAATGATTCCCCTCGCCCTGCCTTACCTTTTCTTTCATTCTTTCCACCTTCTGTTTGAGCTGGGGCACCACACTGTTAGGTGGCAAGCCCTTTTCCAGCTGGGTCACAAATTTAGCGTATTTAGTGACTTGACCGTTTAGGACCTCTGGGTCCAAGCAGTCAAATTTGGACTGTGGGATTAAAAAAAAAAAAAACAAAACAAAACAGATAAAGCACACAATAAATGTCAAGCTTAAGTAGTATAAAAGTTTACTTTCATTTGAATTTTCCTGGCACTCCAAATTTTAAACCAAAGCAAATCTGTAGGTTTAGAAACAGCCATTCATAATGCCAACTGCTAATTCCTTTCCTAGCATTGTCTTCTTTGCTGTCAATACTGTGATCCTCAAATTACCAATAAAGACCAGAGCTGTCCCCATAGTCCCCAAGGCTGCCTAGACCATGTGGATGTCCAGGGGCTGTGCAGAACTAGCCCCACCCCTCAACAGCTGTGCCACTCAGGAGAGTGAGGTCCTGTACCTCCCCAGGCAGCACAGTGAGGCTGGGTATGAGGGAAAGAGCTGGGGAGAGCTGGTGGATTGTGAGGTTGAGTGGGCATAGGGATGGTGCCCTCCCTAGCTTGCCCCTTCCACCTGCAATAGTCAGGAGAGCTGTCCCAGAGGTCATGGGAGTGGGAGAGCTATCCCTGCCCCTCCTGTCTATAGCACTTGGGAGAGTGGGCCCTGAGCGTTGTGTTGCCTGGCAACACTGTGGAGATGGCCCTGCTGATGAGGCACGGATGAGACAGCCCTGAGGGTGTGAGTGTAGGAGAGCTCTCCCAGGCCCTTGCCACTTGCAGCACTTGGGAGAGTGAGCCCTGAGCCTCAACCTGGCAGCATGGTGTAGCTGGGTCTGGAGGCATAGATGGGGGTGAGCCAGTCCTGAGAACATAGCAGCAAGAGAGCTGTCTCTGCCTCTTGCCTATGGTGGCACTGAGTGGCCAGACGGAGCAGTGCTGGAGAGCTCCCCCTGGTGGTATGGCTAAGGAGAGCCAGTGGGCTGACCACTCAGCTGTCACCTAGGCCCAGATCCAGGGCTTTGAGTTGGTCCACGCCTAAATCTACATCATCTGTGAACTAACTGTTGGGGCAGGATCTCCATGACACAGGGTGACAACAGGATGACTGGGAGGAGACCCAGTGAGGATCCAATATAGATGGTGTCACAGAAGGAAGAGACCTCAAACCAGTTCATTGCAATGAACATTTGCAAATGACGATGTGTGGACAGAGGGGTACACTGTGGGACACACTGTGATACACTACAGCTTTCATGATGAGATGTTTTCTATGTTTTGTTTTGCTTATTGTTTGTTTGTGTGGTTTTTTGTGGGGGAGGGTGGGGAGGTTGCAAGGACAGAGGTGGATATGAGAGTATGGGGAGAGGAGTAGGACTGGGGTACATGATGTGAAACTCACAGAGAATCAATAAAATGTTTTTTTTTGTTAAATGCCCCTCTGGCTCTTCCATCATCTGGAATACATTTCCTGTGTCATTTGGTTTTTGATTTAGACATATGGCCTCTGGTTATAAGCATTACCTAGGTAGGAAGATTGAGGAGTGCAAAGTGTTTGTGAAACAGAAGGTATTTTCCACACATCCCTGCCATATTTGAGAGAGTGATACTTGAAAGCTGATCACACTGGAAGGTGCTCACATCTTCTGCTTCCTTTTCAAGTTTTGAATACAGGCAGATCCTTGAAACAGAGTCATAGTGGCTGTCATACTAGACTCCACGGATGAGTTCACTACCGAGAGTACTCCTCTCATTCTATCCTAGCAGTATGAACAAAATGGCGTCCTTCCATCAAGGACACTAAGAACAGAAGCCTAAGCTAACAGATCTCTAAAGTGAGTACATCACAAGTAAAATCCTCCAGAACCCTGGGATGTTTCATGGTAACACTGTGTTTAGAAGTGACATTGCAGTTAGATATCGTATCCCATGGCCCTTGGACACTTGCACCACGAAGCCCTCTTAAACAAAGGTGTCAGGAACTCTGCTTTGTAAGAAGAGTTTTTGCCTCGTATCATTTAACAACAAAGGGCCTCTTATATTTAATCAGAAGACTGATTGGTTTCCATAAAATCATACTTTGCATTATGCATAGCAATGCAATTGACACATTAAGTGACACTGTAATGGAAATAGTTTATAGTCTTAAACAGAAGAGAAAATGGAAAATTTCAGGTTCCAAAACCTCTTCCCCACTTTCTCTAAGTGGGTCAACATGACAGAGGCATCCAGTGACTAGTCGTGCCTCGATCCTACTGACAATGGCCAATGAAACTGAAGCGAAAGCCCAGGTTTCGTGACCACTGCTCCAAAGGAATCGCGTATGTTGAGTTCCTCTGGAATGTAAAAATGGACACATGAAATACGAACACGGATATAAAGCTATTTTTTCTTATTTGCTAGTTTCAACACCATCATAGCTATATTTTTCCCATGTCAGGTATGTAAATTCAACTTTCTGAATATTGAAGTACATATTTCATTGATTATCAGAAGACACTAGATAATTGAAATATATTTCATATTTTTAATATTTAGGAATTAATAAAAAAATACAACTACCGAGAGCTGTTTCCCCCTACCTTTAGCCACTCCTGCTGGAGTTTATCCCATTCAGACAAGGAATCCCAGAGCAGTTGTTTGAGCCTCAGTTCAGCACAGACTTCTTCCAATGCATCAAACTTGGACACTTCCACCTTTAAAATACAAGAACCAAGATGCGGGACTTAGATTTCAGACAGAACAACTTGTCCTCCAGGCAACTTTTGATGCTGTGATTTCCTGGAGGAATGTGGTTCCTAAATGAGGAAAGAAAAGGTAAGGGTGTGGCCACCAAAAGCTAAAAGCCCTATGAAATACTGCATACAGTATAGCTTTTCATTAGAGAAAGTATCACATGGCATTTTCTTACACCTTACATATCCTGAACAGGACCACTGTTGGAGAGCATTGGAGTATTCCGTTTTGGATGCTTGGTCTTTGGTGGGGATGGTGGTGGGGAAACAGATGAATCTTCATATTGGCTGCTTCGCCTCTGGGCTCCTAAGCTCTGGTGATGGAAGAGGAACCTATGTATGTGGTGGCTGCTGGAGGGAAGGTGGGAGGTTTAAGATCACAGAACAACCTCTCGGTTTCTAAGCACATGGAGTGTGGAGCCACCTTGTGGGAAGGAAGAATGAAGACATCCTGAAGGCCTTTTAGTTTTTATTACCTTGTTTGTTGATTTGTGTATATGGGTGGGGAGGTGTGGGTGATCTTGAAGACCAGAAAAGGTCATCTGATTCCCTGGAGTTATAGGTCATCCATTGTGCGTGCTGAGAATTGAAGACCTATCCTCTGGAAGAGCAGTGGGTGCTTTTAACCGTGGAGCCATCTCTCCAACTCCTGAAGGTGTTTTCATGAAAAATCATGTAAACACTGCTTTGGATTGGATGTGAGGAAGCTTCCATTGAACTGACTGAACAGAGACGGTTGGATTCTGTGATTAAACTAGAGCATTGGTATTGGGGATGTGGTGGTTTCAATGAAAATGGCCCCCATAGGGAGTGATACTATTAGGAGGTGTGGCCTTGTTGGATGAAATGTGTCACTGGGTGTGGGCTTAGAGGTTTCAGATGCTCAAGCCAGGCTCATCTCATATTCTCTCTCTCTCTCTCTCTCTCTCTCTCTCTCTCTCTCTCTCTCTCTCTCTCCTGATGCCTGCTGATCCAGATGTAGAACTCTCAGCTCTGTAGGTATGAGGGGGACATGAGCACGTGATTGCTTTTGAGTGCGTGTGTCATAAACTGGTGGCGTGTGTGGAGATTAAAGGACAGAGTGTGGTGTTGATCCTACCTTCCGCCTTGTTTGAAAAGGGATCTGTTGTTCTGTTGTTTGCCACTGCATACACCAGGCTACTTGCCCCGGGAGCCTCCGGGGATTATCCTGTCTTGGCTTCCTATCTTGTTGGAGGGGCCTTGGGATTGCGTTGGCTTCCCATGGATTTGTGGAATCTGAACTCAGTCCTCATACTTGTCCCCACTGAGCAATTGCTCATTCCATTGTTTTTCTTTAGATACCCCCCCCAATATTATGGTAAAAACATGTAACATGAGATCTACTTTTTGAGGAGATCTTTATGCATATAGTACTGTTAACTATGCTGTGTTAAAAACATTAGTAGCAGACTTCCAGTGCTTTTAGACTCCATGTTTATGAAAAATTATACTTTCTGAGCAAGCAACTTTCCGTTCCCCAGCCTATAGTGATCACGGTGGTAATTTCCACGTTGGTAAGAGTGCTTTACATATTTCACACACTACTTGATCTTCTGTGATTGACTCCTGTCACTAAGGGAAATATTGTGCAGGCTAGTCTATGTTGCTTATGACATAATTTGATTTTTCTTTCCTTTTCAGTGTGCCTGTGTGCATGTGTGTATTCATGTTTGTGCATATGCATGAGTGTATGCATGTGTGTTGAAGTGAGAGGGCTTCTTTTCAGGTTATAACTAACTAACTAACTAACTAACTAACTAACCAGCTGATTAATTGCTTCTGTACAAAGTCTCTCACTGGCCTGGAATTTACCAAGTAGCTCACATTGGCTGACCAGAGTGTCCAGGGATCTAGGTGTTTTTGCCCCCCTAGCTCTAGGATGTGTTATACTTGTAGATTCTTTAAGTCATGAGATCTAAGGATAAAACTCATGTTATTGTGCTTGCACGCAACAAACAAACAAACCCTCTTTCCTGGCTGAGCCATTCCTTAACCCTTTCCCCCTCCCTTTCTCTTGTTTTTAAAATTCTGTTTCATTTTTTAATTATGTGTGTCTCCATGTGGATTTGTGCACATGAGTGCAGGTACCCAAACAGGTCAGATTTCCCAGGTAGTTGTGAGTCACCCAGTCTGGGTACTAGGAACGGAACTCAGAGCCTCTGCAAGAGCAGTGTGAGCTCTCAACCTCGAATCATCTCCCAGGCCCTGTTTTGTTTTGTTTTGTTTTGTTTTTTGCTTATTTCCTTAACTGGCTTATGTTCATTGTAATTTCTTTCAAGCCCCGTGAGCATTTCTACTCCCGTGTACTGCCTTATATTCTTTCTCTTTCCTTCCTGATAATCTCCTTTTCCCCATCTCCCTTCTGGTCAGATACCTGCATTTTTTAAATGCTATCTATATAGAAGTTAGAATTCACGAACTAGGGGAAACCCATGGTATTTGTGGTTTTGACTTATTTCAATTACTATGATGGTTTCCATCCATTTTTCCTGGATATGACATAATTTCATTTTTCCTTAAGGCTGAGTAGAACTCCATGGTGTATACATATCACGTTTCCTTCATCCATTTATCTGTTGATGAGAATCTGGGCTGATCCTACAGCTTCACTACTGTGAGTAGTGCAGTATTAAATATGGGTGTGTAGGTATCTCTGTAGTATGTTAGAGTCCTTCAGATATATGCCCAGGGGTGGCACAGCTGTATTATATTTTTAGTGCCTGAGAAGCCCCATGCTAATTTTTATAGCTGTTAACGTAATTTGCATTTCTATCCATAGCATATCAGAGCTCTCTTCCCCCATATCCTCAGCGTTGCATGTTGGTGTCTGGTTAATAGTAATCACTCAGAGTAGGGCGAGATGATTGCAATGCACTTTTAATAGTCACTTCCTTGATGAATAAGGACGCTGAGTATTTTTCGTATGAGTATTGGTCATTTGTATTTCTTCATTTAAGAACTCTCATTTCACCCCGTTATCTCATTTATTAGGTTGTTTATTTTTGTGTATGTAGTACTTTGAGTTCATGATAAGTTCTAGACATGAATTTGTCAGATGTAGTTGCAAAGCTTCTCTCCTATTCCTCGGGTTGCCCTTCACTTCGCTTCCTTTGCTCTGCCGAAGCGCGTCAATTTCATGCAGCCTCACCTGTCAAGGCTTGGTTTTATTTCCTTAGCAGAGTCCTCTCCAGAAAGCCCTCGCCTGTGCTGACATCCTGAAGTGTTTTCCATGACAGCTTTAGGCCTTACGCTGAGGTCTTTTACCCATTTTTTTAAAGTGATTTTTGTACAGGGTAAAGGATGAGGATCTTGTTTTATTTCTAATATGCGGGTACCCAGTGCTTATAGTACCATTTTTTTTGAAGAGGCCTTCCCCCCCTCCAATGTATGTTTTTGGTGTTTCTGCCAAAAGCAGGGTGGCTGTGGTTGTGTGGGTTTATCTGACTCCTCTGTTTTTCCCCGCTGACCTACATGTCGGCTTCTGGGCCAGGAGAATCCTGGTTTAGTGTCCGTGGCTCTGCAGCGCTGCGGTGCTCCAGCATCATTCTGTCTGCTCACGATTGCTTCAGTTTTCTATGGTCTTCTGTGCTTCCATATGGGCTTTATCCCTCACTCAGGTCCTACATCTGTCTCATGGCCTGGCACTAAGCAGGTTGCTCTTCACGTGGTTTTACTAAGCTCTGGCCTCGGGAGTAGACTCTGCCTAAGGACTCTGGAGTGAGCAGGTGTGTCGCCAAGGGGCAGGCGCCCTCCTGCACGTTCACTTTTCTTTCATTTACCTTGTTGCTCTCTGTTTAAGGCGTGAGCATCTCTTTGGTCTCCTCTTTCTCTCTTTTCACCCTTAGCCTTCCGAACCTACATTTTGGGACCCATCTTATCTTCTTCTTTCATGGAATACCAGGACAAGTCAGGCAAAGCTTGTGGATCAAAATGCATCCAAATGCCCAAGAAGCTTGAATTTTACTTAAGAAAAGCTAGGGGGCTTTAATTAACCACATTTTGAAATGCATGCACATTTTAACATAGAAACTGCAGGGAGGGGGGTTGGTTGAGAATTTCCCATAACAAGAGGATATTTTGTCTCTCGTGTATACTAATATTTTTGTGTACATATGTGTTTTCAGTACACATGCATATGTGTGTTTGTGTGCACATGTGCATGTAGAGGCCCACTGTTGATGCCAGACATTCCTGGATTGCTATCTGCCTCCTATTTTGAAGCACTGAACCCAGAACTTGCCAGTTCTTCTAGTCCAGCTAGCAAACTTGCCCCAGGGATACCCTGTCTCCACCTCCCGATTACTGGGATAACAGGCAGGCTGCTACATCCTTCTGGCTTTCACTTGGGTGCTAGTGTGGGAGATCCAAACTCATGTCTTCACATTTATGTACGGAGCACTTTGCCTGCCATGTCTCCAGCCCTCTCGTGTGCTTGTGTCCCCTGAGTCATTCTGGTCACATTGTTGAGAGGACGTATGCATAAATGCGTGTGTGCATGCACTGCAGAAGCAGAGGTGAACAGCTGCAGTTACCTTGAAATTCTTCTGGTAGGATTTGTACTGAAAGGCGCGTTTCTGAAGGTCATCCAGAACGGACTGCAGGTCACTCAGCATCGTCTTTATTTTCTCCGGGTCAGCACTAATATCCAAGATCTGTGGATCCTGTAAAGTCAACATGGTTTCTGGTTAGGCAGCTTATTTGTTCATGACGATTAGGTGGATCAAGAGATGTGTTTCCAAAAATGCATTTGCCTTAATTCTCTTTCTCTCTGCCTCTTAGAAATGTGTTTTAAAAAATGGTTGTTTTTTTTTAATGTTATGTATCAGCATAGGAAAAGTAGAGAATTGTAGAAAGACATGGAACAGGGACCTAACACTGTTTTTAAAACAGAATGTAGAGGCTGGCAAGATTGCTCAGTGGGTAAAGGCACTCACTTCCAGCCCTAATGACTTGAGTTCGATCCCTGGGATTCGAATCATAATACAGGTACAAGGGTACAAGATGCCTTCTGACCTTCATGTACCTGTGCCCTGGCTCATGTGTGCCCACTCTACACCCCCCAGGGTTCCCCCACATACAAACACTATCATAAGATAGAACCTAGTACAGTCTCCTTCATTTCCTACTTGAAAAAAAAAATGCTGTGGTGATCTGAATATGTCAGGGGAGAAAAAAGACAGTTGTGACATAAAGAAAGTTGCCTTTTCAAAATAAAACAACAGAAAATGCTTTGAATTAGGAGAGAGGGTAAGGAAAATCAGATTCTCTCAGTATTTTCTCACAGTGTGCTTCTGGTACCAAATGTGTGTGAGTTCCCAGCAGACCAAGCAGCTATGCAGCAGCACCCTGGGGTGGGGAGGTTATGAGCTACTGTCAGAAAATGTCCTGATGGTCATCTCTAAGACTGAAATGGTGGAAAGCATTAGAGTACGTTTTTTAGTTGATGTGCCATGGTTGGCCAAGAGAAACAGTGGTTTCTATGGCCTTCCTGGGAGAGAAAAGGGGATGGAGAGAGGCACCAGGCTACCTGCTGTACCCAGGCACTGTAACAAGACACCATTTCCCTTTACCACTCCAAAGTTATCACAAGGCTTCTTTAAGAACCATGGGTAAGGGCAAGGACACCCATCCTCCTGTTTGGATCCTGGAAGCTTTAGATAAGGGCAGCCCTAGAGGCTCATAAATTTGCACGCTTAGTCTCTGATTGGTGAACTGTTTGAGAAAAATTAGAAGGGCTAGGATGTGTGGGAGGGGGTATGTAAATGAGGGGTGGGGTTTCAGGTTTCAAAGCACATAACAGGTTCGCTATTTCTGCCTCTCTTTGCCTTCCTGCTTGTGGCTCAGGATGTAAGCACCAATCCCATGCCTGCCTATCTGCCGCCATGCTTCCTACCATAATGACAATGGACTAATACTCTGAAACTGTAACTGAGGCCCCAACTAAATGCTTTCTTTTAGAAGAGTTGCCTTGGTCATGGTGTCTTTTCATAGCAATCGAGCAATAAGACTGGTTATTTATTAAATAATTTAGGAAATATCAAACTATGGGAATTATTAAACAGGAACTGTGAGAGTATATACACAGTACCTAAAACATGTAAAACATAAATATATAATACTGTACAATATGCATATGTGTAATCACAGAAATGAAGAGAGAAAATGAAGAATATATAAGTTAAACCATATGCCTTAAGGCAAATATTTGGATGACATTTAGGAGTTAAATATCCAGAAAATGGGCATAGAATGGTTCAGGAACAATGGAAATACTAAGTTCATCAGCTTCTGAGAAAATGGCAAAAATCTAAGAACTATTATAGCCATCACTTGGGGACCAGATAATCTATCTCTTGCCTAGTGTGGCCTCTCATTAAAATAGCAATGTGTCCTATATTAGAAAATACCAATAGGACTGTCACGGCAGAAGCTGCTTATGTGGGCACTGGTGCCCTTGTCAAGGCTGAGCTGAACCTGGTTTTCCTGGAAAGTTTTAGCTAATGATCCTAGCTGTTTCCTTAAGCACCATGCTAGTACCCATTGCTAAAAGCCATCAGTTCTGCCAGAGCTCAGTCCCAGTAATCCATGACTTTCTCTACCTGGCCTTCAAACATCTGGCTCCCCAGTTCTCCCAATAATCATTGGTTATCACCTTTAGGTTTTCTCTCCAACCTCCACCAGTGGGAGTGTATGTGTTGTTTAGGGGAGGGTCTTGATAGCAAATGGTGTTATTTGTAGAATAGAATAAATTATAGATTATAGTTCTTTGCCCAAGAATGAAAGGGAATCTATTTAAACCCTCTATAGGTGATGGACTAATTAGTGATCCCCAGGCTGCAGTGAGTGGTGTGTGTGTGTGTGTGTGTGTGTGTGTGTGTGTGTGTGTGTGTGTGTGTGATTTAAAATGTACCATTACACATGAGGCATGTGCTGGTATTTTGTTCTTGATAGAGGAACACAAATGTGTTCCTTTACTGATAATTCTCCAAAGAGTACAGTTAGTATAGTCATATACATCTGCTCTATTCAGAAAATTTTATAAAGCTTCAATATAAAAGCAACAACAATATCAAGTTTTTAGAACCAGGCTTGCCCAACAGGACACATTTGGCGTTAGCTGGTTTCAATGTCTCCATGTTAATACCAATGTATGTTGTAACTGTTAATACATTATGCTCCTTTGAGGATATCTACATGAATGTACTTTATCAGTCTTTTATTGACGAGCATTTTTCTATTTTCAAATTCCTATTATGGTTTTATAATTCAGTACTAAGATTTAGCCAATGATAATAAAATAATGAATCATTTAAAAAAATCTTGCTTCCAGATATATGTTAGTTAAAAATCACCTAGATGTGTGGTCTAATTTCTGAAAGTTTTCTCTAAAAAAATGATGCAAGTTAAACAATCTCTACCAATTTATATTATGGCTAATATTTAGGGGAAATTTGCCAATATCCTCAACAAATTTTACACTGTAACATCAGCTATAAAATGAGTTAGCAAACAGTACACACACTTGTTTCAAAATACTAAATACCAAACAGATAATTGAGGAAGATAATTGAACGTTAAGCACAGACTCAGCTTACGGTAGCCTGGAACTCATTCAGTACATTGTAAGAGAGATTCTGAAATGACAAAGTCTTAAATAGCAGCTTAGGGAGTTGTTTAGAATAAAACAGGAAAAGAACCTGCTGTAATGGAATATAGTCTCTAAATGACCGGAAGAATAAGCTTTAAAGTTCTCATCACAAAACAATAAGAATGGGATGTGATGGGCAGATTAATCAGCTTAATAAATTCTATCGTGTACGTAATGACGCACGTTGTGAATGCGTATGACTTTTCTTTGTTGGTTCTGCCTGAGTTCTAGAATCCCGTAATGGTCAGACGGGAGCAGTCCCTGGAGAGATCGCTCTGCTCACCTGTGCCAGCAGCTTCACCTCATTCACTTCATTGTTGAGATCTTCCAGATCCCGACCCAAGTGCAGACAAAACTGTTTGATGCTGGATTCTCGATCACCCACAGATTTGTCAATGGCGTTCCGCACCGCAGTTATGGATGGCTTCATAGTGGCGAAAACGGCAAAGTCTTCAGGGGGTGTGTGCACCTGATATTGTTCGATGAGCTTGTACATCTGAACCACTGTATTCCCTTCCTCCTCCAGGGTTTCAATCTACATAGAAACATCAGTCAGGAAACAGTGGAGTATTAGTGTTTTCTAATAGGAAACACGCCTGTGAAATATGAACATCCAAGTGTTAATTGTAAATTCCTGGGTGCATTTGGCAAGGCCATCCAATTGGCTGAAGCTGGTCACATGATAAATACAAGCATTGCTACAGTATAAGTAATTGGATAATTTGGCCAGGAGGTAAATGGTCAGAGTTGAGTACAATTGAATAGTTTTATGAAGTAAAATCAGCATCTCTCTCCCTCTCCCTCCCTCCCTCTCTCTCCCTCTCTCTCCCTCTCTTTCCATTTCCTGTTCCTTGCTGCATTAAACAGTGTCACCCAGTTTCTAAGACCATATATGCTGTGATTGTTTACATATGAGTGTCAGGGACATGTACTGAGCAGCGGTCACTCTGGAGCGGCCCCGGAAGTTTGCACAGGCCATGGTCCTGGTTCACAGGTTCAGAACCCAGATCTACGGTGAGCCTCACTGTGATTCACTAAACTATTTTACCGCAGTCCAAATGATGACTTAGCAACCTTGCTGGCCTACTTTCAGTGGACGGTGTATTTCCTGTGTTCTCTAGTTTTCTACAAGTGATTCTGCAGCTTAGAGGAAATCCCTCACCTCTAACTCACAGGGTTCTATAAGCTGCTGTGTACACACAGTTGGACCTGGAGAACACAGTTCCAACTGACCTTGGTCATACAGCCATAGTTAGCCGTGGGTATGACCGAGGCTAGCTGTTTTTGTGTAGAAGCTGACTACACTTCTGTAACATGAAACCTTAACTGCAGGGAAGTTTGTGGAGCACAGTTCTGAGCCTGAAGCTTGTACGGAAATGGCGTCAGGAAGCACATTCACCTAGGCTGATGTGCCCCTCCTAGAGTTTCTGACTTACGAGGCCTAAGCAAGGTGTCTAAGGTTGTGACTTTTCAACAAACACCCGGGCTCTGCTCTGCTGGTGGTCTGCCTCCGTGGGAAGCTGTTTTCCAGAGATGAGGGGAGATCAGAGATGAAGGAAAGACCCGTTTGTTTTCCCTGTGCTCCTCTTGTCCCCTCTTCTCATCCCTTTTATCTTCCCATAGCTTCCAGAAAATCTCAGACAAACTTAGAATGCATTTTCCACTTTCTTTTATTAACAGTTTATTATTTGGTACGTGTGTGTGTGTGTGTGTGTGTGTGTGTGTGTGTGTGTTTGTGTGTGTGTGTGTGTGTGTGTGTCTTTGAGGAGGCCAGAAGCAGGTGTCTAGATCCTCTGGAGCTAGAGTTACAGGCAGTTGTGAGCTGTTTGATATAAGAATTCAGGTCCTCTAGAAGAGCAGAGCACCGATCCCTTTTTACTTCTGAGCCATGTATCTCTCCAGCCCCATTTTCTAAGTAATTCACGTGGGTTTGGGTAGCTTTCGGCAAAGTATCTAGCACCTGAAGCTAGTTATAAATAGTCATAATTAATCCTCTCTACAAAAGAAAATCAGTCATACTTCTTTTGAGGGTTGGCTAGACTTATACCTGCCCTGGGGTGGGGCTGGGGTTGGGGGTGGGGGCTCCTGGTAGCCATGTTTGCTACTAGTTGATGAAGGAGCAGCCACATATCTGTTGGAGAAAGAAGTGAAATGACCCGCAAAGAGAAGCAGAGAGGACAGACGGAGAGGGAGGACTATAGCCACCCTGCCCTGTCCATGTGCAGATTCTGAACCTAGTTACACTCAGGATAGAAGAGGGGAGCTTCCATGAGACAGCCCTGAATCCTTAAATGGGGACTCCATTTGGGTTGGTTCTTTGTCCAAACACAAAAATGCACACGTAATGATACATTTGTTGACTTTGGTCATCAGGGATGCAGCAAGTCTGACTAAAAACCACGATTACCTGCCTCTTTGGTGAGGGACTGTTCCAGAAATAAACAGGCTGCTCCTTTGCAGGCAAGCGAAGGGGGCTTTACTGTTAGCTCTGTCACTAACCCATAGCCGATTTTTTACTCTGTGACACTTCTTCAAATTCTGATACTTCAGAAAGTGATTTATATCTACTTCAAAGCCAAACCGAGAGTAATGAGTTTAGGGAAAATTAATCATTGGAGCCAAATGCTATAATGCTGTCACAGGAACGAGCCCAAGGCGGGAAAATCAGGTTTCTAGGGGGGAGAGCAAGCAAGAGAGGCACACACAGGAATGCAGATGTCTCTACCTAAGCTGGTTTGAATTGCTTTTTTCCCCCACTTTAAACAGAAAATCTTGAGCTTATGTGTAGTTGTAGGGCTAAAGGATTTCAACCTTCATGAGGACCCACATCCCTGTTACCACTTACTGCAGAGTAGAACTGCACTGTGCTTGAGAATATTGGCTTTGTGGTCAAAGACGCTCAGATTCCAACTCCAGCTTTACTCCATACAAGTCCCGTGACCTTGGATTACAGCCTATTTTCATTTGTTTCCTCAGCTACAGTATTAGTGAGGATTGAAATTAAGGCCAAATTTGATGCAATGCCTGCAGAGTGGTTAGAACTTGGTAAAGGTTAGCTGCTGTTAACCACACAGGGCATCGTTTCCCAGGCCTGAAGTGTCTCTCTTATTTAGGCAACTGTTTCCTGACACTCAATCTCTTATTTTTCTTGAGACAATAAATTCCCAGGGAACAATCAACTTACCCGCTCCTGAATTTCGTCAAGGAACACTAAGCTGTTAACGTACTCGATGGTGGTGCTTGGCACGAACTCGAGTTTATACTCTGCATCTTGTGCCTCTGAGATGATAGCATCCACCTTTTTCTTGCTCAAACGGGGAAGCATGAGATTTAGCACCTAACGAATAAAAAGGAAGAAAAAAAATTACTGGCGAATTGGGTATTTCTGCTTTATTACATAGTTTAAGAAGTCTTGACAGGCGTTGAATCAGGGGGTATGTGAATCAGGAGTGTGTGAAGACAATGGTCATTAAATAACTACTTACCAAATGCATCAAACACGAAGCCAGATTTGGACAGTCACTCGAAGCACAAAGCTTATGGGACAGTGTGCTCAGTGCCCTGACACCTTCTGAAATGTCTTCTGCCCCTCTGTGTTACACAGTGGACACTAGGCTGACACCCTCACCTTCAGGCCCAGGTCCACTCTTTTCCTACTGGGGAGCAACCATGGTGTTTGGAAGAAACTGATCTCCTCTCCAGGAACAAAGATAAAGTTTGATTGATTCCAGGGTGACTATGGGCAAAGTTTCTTTTGAACAAAGTGACTAGATTAGGTGGACCTCTGACTGTGATTTTTTTTTTAGGGCTGAGGGAAATGTGTAATGTGTGCTTAAAACCTCATCTCTTCTTTCTCTTTTTATATAGCTAAGGAAATACCTGGCCTGTGGAACCTTTCAACCACCATTTCACAAACACAAGGCCATGCTCACTTTACCATGATGGCACATCTGGAGCTTAGAAAGGACAAAAGAAACCGAGTGTCCAGATGCTTCCCAGGGACACTGGGTGGTCACTCAATTTCTGGACATTTACAAATGCAGTTTTCCAATCACCTAAGTTTGAGTTTTGTTTTCTTTGACTTGGTATGTTGGTTATGCTAAAAAATTGTTGACATTAATTTGTATTTGTCCCAATTATATCTTTTTATAAAAGAGATTGCGTATTGGTGTTTTGCCTGCATGTATATATGCACAGGATGTGTGGGGCTGGCGCCCTTGGGGGCCAGAAGAAAACATCCAGTACACTGTAAATGTTATAGTCAAAGAAACATTTATGGTGCCTACTCTTCTTATCGTTTTAATTATGGTGTCTGCAAATATTTCATACATTAAAAAGAAAAATATTGATCTTTGTGTATTGTAAATGTTGAAGCTATCATAAGGATATTGGTGATCCTTTATTTGCATGTGTGTGCACATGCACACACACACACACACACTCACACACACACACACTCACACACACACACAATCTTTTCTAGCTCACACTTACCTCCAAGCACCGCAGTGGTGATGGGATTAGCTTCTCCTTCAGCTGCTTGGTATCAATAAGCAGCAGGCCTACATTTCGGGTGGGTTTCAAGGCTACTGAGTCCTTGTGCTGTTTGTGATATTTTTCCAGCTGGGAACTGAAGAATTCGACATCTACGGAAAATAAGATGCATAAGTTATATTATCTTTCACACTAGATTTTAAAGCAGCAGCCTACGGTAGATTAAAAACCACCGCAGCCCGAAGGGCAGTCAATTAGCAACAGCCACAGACGTGAAGCAGGCAAGGGTATGAGTGAGTGGGATCCTTATTCTCCGCTGACTGCAGACTAACTCAGCCAGAGGGTGGTTAGAGCCATATACATCTACCACATGTAATTTATGCTACATTATATAAACCATCCTTAAGTTTGAGATTATAAATAGAGCTCTCTCTCTCCTGGGGATAAAGCTGTGCAGACTATAAACTCGAGTTCGTGCCAACTACTACCATCGAATACGTTAACAGCTTAGTGTTCCTTGACGAAATTCAGGAGCGGGTAAGTTGGTTGTTCTCTGGGAATTTATTGTCTTGAGAAAAATAAGGGTCCGAGTGTCAGGAAACAGTTGCCGAAATAAGAGAAACACTTCAGGCATGGGAAACGATGCCCTGTGTGGTTAACAACAGCTAACTTTTAGAGTGTGTGCCAAGGCTGTGTTTTGATAATCTTCCTGTTTCCATTTCCCCTTTTCTAACCAACTGGGATCAGTGGAAATGTAAGTACCCTGAAATTATTACTATTTTTATTAGTATTTGCTTCAAATGTATTCTTTGTGATCTGAAACTGAGAATACCAGCAATTTGAAGATATGGAGAATTTTGAGTCATGAAGGATATATTTATCAAATAAGTTGTAATTTTAATCAGCATTTGATTCTCTTTTGCATAATAGAGCTCTTGCAGATATTTAAAAGTAAGGATTACAGATTGCTCTCATTCTAGCATTTTCGGGGATGACAGAAAAGCTGATGTTCATTCTCTATGCTGGTATTTATTCTGATAGATAATATTTTATTTATTTATTTATTTATTTATTTTTATTGGATTTTTAAATTTTACATTCCAAATTTTATTTCCTTTCCCAGTTTCCCATCCATAAATCCCCTAGCCCATCTCCTCTCCATCTCCATCTCCCCCACCCAGCCACCCCTGCTTTCCACCTCCTTGCCCTGACATTACCCTACACTGGGGGAGTGGGGGGGGGGTTCCAGCCTTAGCAAGACCAAGGGCTTCTCCTACAACTGGTGCCCAAAAAGGTCATCCTTGCTAAATACGCAGCTGGAGCCATGGGTCAGTCCATGTATAGTCTTTGGGTAGTGGTTTACTCCCTCTGGTTGGTTGGTATAGTCTTATGGGGTTGCAAGCCCCTTCAGTTCCTTCAATCCTTTCTCTAATTCCTCCAATGGGGACCCCGTTCTCAGTTCAGTGGTTGGCTGCTAGCATTCGCCTCTGTGTTTGTCACGATCTGGCAGAGCCTCTCAGGAGACAGCTATATCAGGCTCCTGTCAGCATGCACTTGTTGGCATCAGCAATATTGTCTGGGTTTGGTGGCTGTATGCATATGGGCTGGATCCCCAGGTGGGGCATGCTCTGAATGGCCATTCCTTCAGTCTCTGTTCCAGACTTTGTCTCCATATTTCCTATGAATATTTCCCCCTTTTAAGAAGGACTGAAGCATCTGCACTTTGGTTGTCCTTCTTGAGCTTCGTGTGATCTGTGGATTGTGTCTTTGGTAATCCATGCTTTTGGGCTAATATCTAATTGTCAATGAGTGCATACATTTGTGGTTTTTTGTGACTGGGTTACCTCACACAGGATAATATTTTCTAGTTCCATCCATTTGCCTATGAATTTCATGAAGTCATTGTTTTTAATAGCTAAGTAGTACTCCATGGTGTAGATGTACCATATTTTCTGTATCTATTCCTCTGTTGAAGGACATCTGGATTCTTTCCAGGTTTCTGGCTATTAAAAATAAGACTGCTATGAACATAGTGGAGGATGTGTCCTTGTTATATGTTGGAGCATTTTTTGGGAATATGCCCAGGAGTGGTAGCTGGGTCCTCAGGTAGTACTATGTCCAATTTTCTGAGGAACCTCCAGACTGATTTCTAGAGTGGTTGTACCAGCTTGCAATCCCACCAACAACGGAGGAGTGTTCCTCTTTCTCCACATCCTCACCAGCATCTGTTATCACCTGAGTTTTTGATCTTAGCCATTCTGACTGGTGTGAGGTGGAATCTCAGCATTGTTTTGATTTGCATTTCCCTGATGACTAAGGATGTTGAACATTTCTTTAGGTGCTTCTCAGTTATCCATATTCTTCAGCTGAGTATTCTTTGTTTAGCTCTGTACCCCATTTTTCATGGGTTTATTTGATTCTCTGGAGTTTAACTTGTTGAGTTCTTTGTATATATTGGATATTAGCCCTCTATCAGACATAGGATTGGTGAACAACTTTTCCCAATATGTTAGTTGCTGTTTTTGTCCTAATGACAGTGTCCTTTGCCTTGCAGAAGCTTTGCAATTTTATGAGGTCCCTTTTGTCGATTTTTGATCTTAGAGCATAAGCCACTGGTGTTTTGTTCAGGAAAATTTCCCCAGTGCCCATGTGTTCGAGGCTCTTCCCCACTTTTTCTTCTATTAGTTTGAGTGTATCTGGTTTGATGTGGAGGTCCTTGATACACTTGGACTTAAGCTTTGTACAGGGTGATAAGCATGGATCGATCTGCATTCTTCTACATGCTGACCTCCAATTGAACCAGCACCATTTGTGGAAAATGCTGTCTTTTTTCCATTGGAGGGTTTTAGCTCCTTTGTCAAAGATCAAGTGACCATAGGTGTGGAGGTTCTATTCCATCGATCTATCTGCCTGTCTTGGTACCAATACCATACTGTTTTTATCACTATAGCTCTGTAATACACCTTGAGGTCAGGGATGGTGATTTCCCCAGAAGTTCTTTTATTGTTGAGGATAGTTTTCACTATCCTGGGTTTTTTTGTTATTCCAAAAGAATTTGCAAATTGCTCTTTCTATCTCTATGAAGAATTGAGTTGGAATTTTGATGAGGATTGCATTGAATCTGCAAATTGCTTCTGACAAGCTGGCCATTTTATTATATCAATTCTGCCAATCCATGAGCATGGGAGATCTTTCCATCTTTTGAGATCTTCAATTTCTTTCTTCAGAAACTTGAAGTTCTTGTCATACAGATCTTTTACTTGCTTGATTAGAGTCACACCGAGGTATTTTATGTTATTTATGACTATTGTGAAGGATGTCATTTCCATAATTTCTTTCTTCGTGTGTTTATCTTTTGAGTAGAGGAAGGGTACTGATTTGTTTGAGTTAATTTTATATCCAGTCACTTTGCTGAACTTGTTTATCAAGATTAGTAGATCATTGGTAGAACTATCATATCATCTGCAAATAGTGATATTTTGACTTTCCCTTTCCAATTTATATCCCTTTGGCCTCCTTTTGTTGTCTGATTGCTGTGGCTAGGACTTCGAGTACTATATTGAATAAGTAGGGAGAGAGTGGGCAGCCTTGTCTAGTCCCTGATTTTAGTGGGATTGCTTCAAGTTTTTCTCCATTTAGTTTAATGTTAGCTACTGGTTTGCTGTATATTGCTTTTACTATGTTTAGGTATGGGCCTTAAATTCCTGATTTTTCCAAGACTTTTATCATGAAGGGGTGTTGAATTTTATCAAATGCTTTCTCAGCATCTAATGAGATGATCGTGTTGGTTTTTTCTTTCAGTTTGTTTATATATTGGATTATGTTGATGGATTTTTGTATATTGAACCATCCCTGGATCCCTTGGATGAAGCCTACTTGATCATGATGGATTATCGTTTTGATGTGTTCTTGGATTTGGTTTGCAAGAATTTTATGGAGTATTTTGTGTCAATATTCATAAGGGAAATTGGTCTGAAGTTCTCTTTCTTTGTTGGGTCTCTGTGTGGTTTAGGTATAAGAGTAATTGTGGCAAGTGCAGGCTGACAGGAACCGGATGTAGATCTCTCCTGAGAGACACAGCCAGAATACGGCAAATACATAGGCGAATGCCAGCAGCAAACCACTGAACTGAGATGGGACCCCCGTTGAAGGAATCAGAGAAAGGACTGAAAGAGCTGAAGGGGCTTGAGACACCATATGAACAACAATGCCAACCAACCAGAACTTCCAGGGACTAAGCTACTACCCAAAGACTATACATGGACTGACCCTGGGCTCCAACTGCATAGGTAGAAATGAATATCCTAGTAAGAGCACCAGTGGAAGGGGAAGCCCTTGGTCCTGCCAAGGCTGGGCCACCAGTAAATGGGATTCTTGGGGGGAGGGCAGTAAGGGGGGGAGGATGGGGAGGGGAACACACATATAGAAGGGGAGGGGGAGGGGTTAGGGGGATGTTGGCCTGGAAATCAGGAAAGGGAATAACATTTGAAATGTAAATAAGAAATACCTAATTTAATAAAGATGGGAAAAAAAGAGTAATTGTGGCTTCATGGAAGGCATTTGGTAGTGCTCTGTCTGTTTCTATTTTGTGGAATAGTTTGGATAGTATTGGTATGAGGTCTTCTATGAAGGTCCAATAGAATTCTGCACTAAACTCATCTGGTCCTGGGCTCTTTTTGGTTGGGAGACTTTTAATAACTGATTCAATTTCTTTAGGAGTTATGATATTATTTAGATGGTTTATCTGATCCTGACTTAACTTTGGTACCTTGTATCTTTCTAGAAAATTGTCCATTTCCTCTAGATTTTCCAGTGTTGTTGACTATAGGCTTTTGTAGTAGGATCTGATGATTTTTTGAATTTCCTCAGATTTTGTTATGTCTCCCTTTTCGTTTCTGATTTTGTTAATTTGGATACTCTCTGTGTGCTAGTCTGGCTAAGGGTTTATCTATCTTGTTGATTTTCACAAAGAACCAGTTCCTGGTTTCTTTGTATAGTCCTTTTTGTTTCTACTTGGTTGATTTCAGCCCTGAGTTTGATTATTTCCTGCCTTCTAGTCCTCTTGGGTGTGTTTGTTTCTTTTTGTTCTAGAGCTTTTAGGTGTGCTGTCAAGTTGATAGTGTATGCTCTCTCCAGTTTCTTTTTGGAGGCATTCAGAGCTATGAGTTTCCTCTTAGTACTGCTTTCATTGTGTCCCATAAGTTAGGGGATGTCGTGCCTTCCTTGTCAATTAGCAAGAATCGTGCCTTAGATAAACCTCATTGGCTACGATACTGCCACTGCACAAAGCTATGCCTTCCTTTTCATTAAATTCTAAAAAGTCCTTAATTTCTTTCTTTATCTCTTCCTTGTCCTAGTTATTATTGAATAGAGCTTTGTTCAACTTCCATGTATATATGTGTTTTCTCTCATTTTTATTGTTATTGAACACCAGCCTTAGTCCATGGTGATCTGATAGGATGCATGGGATTATTTCAGTCTTCTTGTATCTGTTGAGGCCTATTTTTTGACTGATTATATGGTCAGTTTTGGAGAAGGTACCATGAGGTACTGAGAAGAAGGTATATTATTTTGTATATTCTATAGATATCTGTTAAATCCATTTGGTTCATAACTTTTGTTAGTTTTTCTATGTCTTTGTTTAATTTCTGTTTCCATGATCTGTCCGTTGATGAGAGTAAGGTGTTTTAGTCTTCCACTACTATTTTGTGAGGCACAATGTGTGCTCTGAGCTTTAGTAAGGTTTCTTTTTTGAATGTAGGTGCCCTTGCATTTGGAGCATAGATATTCAGGATTGAGAGTTCATCTTGGTGGATTTTTCCTTTGATGAATAAGAAGTGTCTTTTCTTATCTTTTTAAATAACTTTTGGTTGAAAGTCAATTTTATTTGATATTAGAATGGCTACCTGGCTTATTTCTTGGGACCATTTGCTCAGAAAATTGTTTTCCAACCTTTTACTCTGAGCTAGTTTCTATCTTTGTCACTGAGGTGTGTTTCCCATATGCAGCAAAATGCTAGGTCCTCTTTTAGTATCCAGTTTGTTAGTCTATCTCTTTTTTTGGGGGGAATTGAGTCCATTGATATTAAGAGATATTAAGGAATACTGATTATTGTTTCTTTTTATTTTTGTTGTTAGAGGTGGAATTATGTTTGTGTGGCTCTCTTCTTTTGGGTTTGTTGCAAGAACATTATTTTATTGCTTTTTCTAGGGTGTAGTTTCCCTCGTTGTGTTGGAGTTTTCCATCCATCCTTTGTAGGGCTGGATTTGTAGAAAGATATTGTGTAAATTTGGCTTTGTCATGGAATATCTTGGTTTCTCCATCTATGGCAATTGAGAGTTTTACTGGATATAGTAGCCTGGACTGGCATTTGTGTTCTCTGAGGGTCTGTATGACATCTGCCCAGGATCTTCTGGCTTTCATAGTCTCTAATGAGAAGTCTAGTATAATTCTTATATGTCTGCCTTTATTTGTTACTTGACCTTTTTCCCTTACTGCTTTTAATATTCTTTCTTTGTTTTGTGAGTTTTGTGTTTTGACTATTATGTGATGGAAGGAACTTCTTTTCTGGTCCAATCTATTTGGAGTTATGTAGGCTTCTTTTATGTTTATGGGCATCTCTTTCTTTAGCTTAGGGAAGTTTTTTCTTTAATTTTGAAGTTATTAATTGGCCTCTTAATTTGGGAATCTTTACTCTCTTCTACACCTATTATCCTTAGGTTTGATCTTCTCATTGTGTCCTGGATTTCCTGTATGTTTTAGGTTAGGAGCTTTTTGTGTTTTATATTTTTCTTTGATGGTTTTGTCAGTGTTTTCTATGGTATCTTCTGCTCCTGAGATTCTCTCTTCTATCTCTTGTATTCTGTTGGTGATGCTTGTGTCTATGACTCCTGATCTCTTTCCTAGGTTTCCTATCTCTAGGGTTGTCTCCCTTTGTGCTTTCTTTATTGTTTCTATTTCCATTTGTAGATGGAAAACCTGGATGGTTTTGTTCAATTCCTTCACCTGTTTGTGCTTTCCTGTAATTCTTTAAGTGGTTTTTGTGTTTCCTCTTCAAGGGCTTCTACTTGTTTACCTGTGTTGTCCTGTATTTCTTTAAGAGAGTTATTTGTGTCCTTCTTAAAGTCCTCTATCATCATTATACGATTTTAAATCCAAATCTTGCTTTTCTGGTGTGTTTGGATATCCATTATTTGCTTTGGTGGGAAAACTGGGCTCTGATGATGCCACATAGTCTCAATTTCTGTTGCTTAGGTTCCTGAGCTTGCCTCTCAACATCATGTTTTCTCTGGTTGTAGCTGGTCTTGCTGTCTGACAATGGCTTGACCCTCCTGTAAGCCTGTATGTCGGCACTCTTGGAGACCAGCTTTCTCCTAGAGGGACCTAGGTACAGAGAGCTGTGGAACCGGGTCAGCTCTGGGCACAGGCAGAAACTGGAAGGGTCCTTTCCCAGACTGCTCCTGCGTTGGTGAGTCCTGAGGGCTCCAGGTGGGTCCCTTGGAGCAGAAGTGGTGGTCTTACCTCTGCTCTCAGGTGTGTCAGTGCTCCTGGCGATTGGCTTTCATCTCTGAGTGCAGGCAGAGACCAGAAGGATGCTCTCCCTGACTGCTCCTAGGTTCTTGTGTCCAGAGGGCTCTGGGCGGGTTCCTCTTGGGCCAGGAATGTGAGCAGAAGTGGTGGTCTCCCCTGGGTTCTTAGGATTGTCTGCACTTCTAAGAATCTAGCTCTCTCCCCGATGGGATTTAGGTACAGAGAGCTGTGGGATTGGGTCAGCTCCAGGCACAGACAGAAACCAGAAGTCAAATTATCATTATTATTGTTATTATTATTATTAGATTATTATATTTATTATCATAAGCTGCTGTTTTGGTTTTTGAGGTACTGTCTCACTTTAGCCAAGGCTGGCCTACAACTCATCAACATCTGGTCTCAGCCTCCTAAATGTTAGATTTTAGGCATGTCTGGCTTCGATATGTTTTTTATCATGCTATTGATAAAAAATAAACATTCTTTAAATATATATGTAATTCTACATTATAGGCTTATTTTTGTTTTGTTTTGTTTCTTTGTATTATACCTTCTAGTGTCTCTGGAATTTTAGCTACCTTATAAGATCTTATGGGGGTGAGGGGTATGGGATAGCGGGGTTTATGGAGGGGAAGCCAGGAATGGGTATAACATTTAAAATGTAAATAAAAATCCAATAAAAGAAAAAAAAGATCTTATTGATTAAACTGCTTATTTGAATTAGACCTACTTTGTGTTCAAGTGCCAGGCTCTATGATGTTATTGTCACCATGATGCTGTGCCAAGCAGTCCAAGGCACTATTTACTTCCTTGAGATCCTGTGAGCTCATCCAAGTACAAAAACCAAAAACCAAACCAAACCAAACCAAAAACAACAACAACAACAACAACAACAACAGCAACAATAAAAACCCAACCAACCAACCAACCAACCAACCAGAGAATCAATAAAAAGTTTTTGTTTTAAATGGCCAAACAAAACCCACATCATGTGACAGTGTAGCCAAGGGGCAGAGTAAATGGGTTTGATCAATTTTTTTAATAATTGTATTTTTCTTAAATATTTTATGTATTTACATTTCAAATGTTATCCCCTTTCCCCCTCCCCCTGCTCCTATGAGGATGCTCCCGCTCATACTCACCCATTCCAACCTCAACACCCTGGCATGCCCTACATTGTGGAAATGAGCCTTCACAGGACCCAGGGCTTTTCCTCCTATTGATGCTGGACAATGACATCCTTTGTTACATATACAGCTGAAGCCATGGGTCCCTCCATTACTCATTGGTTGGTGGTTTAGTCCATGGAAGCTCTGGGGGTTCTGGTTGGTTGATATTGTTGTCTTCCTTCAGCTCCTTCAGTCTTTTCTCTAACTCCTCCACTGGGGTCTCCTTGTTCAGTCCAACAGTTAGCTGCAACCATGCTCATCTGTATCAGTAGGGCTCTGGAAGAGCCTCTCACGAGACACCCAGATCTGGGTCCTGTCAGCAAGCACTTATTGGCATCAGTAGTACTGACTGGGTTTGGTGGCAGCATATGCGTGTTTTGTTTTCTAAAGTGGGTCCCCACTTGGCATCTTAAGCAATCTAGCATTGGTTGAAAAAAGGAGTCTTGTTCAGAGTATTGAAAGTTAAGGCATGTAAGAAGCAGGTCATCTACCTCTGTCCTGGGACAATGGGGTGTGGCCTTGCCTTCCCCTCGCCTGGCCTGGAAGTAGTTCCATCTCGAAGTGTTCAACACGCCCTACGTCATCCTTTGCTCCTCCTCACCACAGCCTCACCAGGGGTCCTGGACCCATCAGTAAACACAGCTACAGTTAGGGGTGGGGAGGAGGAGGAGGAAGATGAGGACGAGGAGGAAGAGGAGGAGGAGGACGAGGACGAGGACGAGGAGGAGAATCAATGCCTGTTCTTGCAGAAGATCCCAGATACATCATAAAACCATAAGAATACCATAGGCTGTCAGTGTAGCTCAGTGCGTACTCAAGAACCTAAATTTAACCTCTGTGAGTTGGATGATATAAACTATTAAGCTCTTTATTTGTAATAGATCTACTCTGTGTTCAAAAACCATATTTTATAAAATGAAATTCAGATGATTGATTTCTGAAAATAAAATGTTATAATGTCAGATCATAAGATAAAAAGTCCATGTGCTTCCTGCTTTAGAAAAGGCATCCTGTGAAACACATTGAACTCCTGTACCATCAAGCGTCTCTGAAATGTCATTGAGTAGTATAGATTGCTTTTCTAACTTAAATGTTTGGGTTTTTGGCCACATGTCTGTAAGTGTACTCCGTGACAGAAGAGCAGCCCATGCTCCGACCTCTGAGCCATCTCTGTGGTCTCCTTTAAAAATAAGAATTCCAATGGAATGGTTTTCCCTTGGGTCTTAATTCAACATCAAGAGTTGTTGCTCATCCTTACCAGGTATCAGAATTAAAATGCAACTTGAATTTCTGAGACAGAGAGCTTCCCCTAAGCCTTGCCCAGCAGGAATGACAGAATTCCCCATCCCTTTCAACTCTTTGTAAGGCACACAGGTCTTAGAGCCCTGGTGCTCACAGCAACCACAACAGACAGGCCACAGATGGATGAGGAACCGCTCTGCACTGCACTGGGGACAGTGGACCGAGAGAAGAGGAGACGAGGGATTCCACTGGAAGTACCAGACGTGCATAAAGTCCTGCCTTTCACCTGGCCGACTGTTTCAGGTTGCTACCCGTGTTACTGAACACCACCGAACAGAAACTCAGAAGAAGATAAATCTTGTTATCTCTGTCGAATGTGCTTAGCAAGGGCAGACTCACCAGGCTCCTCCTCCTTCAGCGCCTCCAGATCAAGACTCTCATTTTCCTTGAAGAATATCTGGAACTTTTCGAATGTCGCTGCGTACAGGCGTGCAGAGTCAAACGCTGAGTGAATCGTTTCCTAAGTGGGACACAGATGAACAAGACTCATTTTTCCCTATTATTTTTAGTTAGGTGTGTGTGTGTGTGTGTGTGTGTGTGTGTGTGTGTGTCAATGTGTATGGGAGTTTGTGCACATGAGTGTAGGTGCCCATGGTGCCCAGAGGCGTCTGATCCTTCCAGCAGGATTTAGAGATGTGAGCTTCCTGGTGTGTGTGTGTGTGTGTGTGTGTGTGTGTGTGTGTGTGTGTGTGTGTGTGTGTGTGCTGCGTGGAAATCAAACTTGGATCTGCAGAATCAGTGGGTGCTTTTTACTTCAGAGCCATCTTTCCAGCTCCTAAGGCAATTTTTCTTAAGTAGAATTTAATCTAACACACACACACACACACACACACACACCGCATACCACATTGCATCTCTATTTTTCTTCCAGCCAATAAAAACCATGAGTTCATGACTTCAATTTCAATGCAAAATCATTCAGTTCCTTCTGGCCTTTCTCTCTTTTCTGTTTATTGTTCTCTTTATGCAGGTGAGGGCTGGCACAGGATGGGGCAGGGCCTATGATTGGAC
Source organism: Rattus rattus (assembly GCF_011064425.1). Classification (NCBI taxonomy): domain Eukaryota; kingdom Metazoa; phylum Chordata; class Mammalia; order Rodentia; family Muridae; genus Rattus; species Rattus rattus. The sequence goes on from NC_046159.1 coordinate 73,619,939, forward strand.
AGCGAAAAGGGGGAGGGGACAGAGTTTTGGTAAAGGGATAGAGAGGAGAATAAAAGGAACCAATATGGAGGCAGAAAAGGATGACCCAGATCTGTGTGGCCTTAAATGGCCACAGGTAGGTGGTTATGAATATTTCTTAAGGGATGGATTTCTACAGATCAGTTTATCTTATCTAGGTGGGCAGTTTATGTCATTATCAATTGGCTCTGAGTTTATTGTGTGGACGTTTTGCAGATTGTAAATTTACTGAGGTAAATTACTTAGCTAAATCTGATTGTTAAGTGATAAGCTTCTAGAGTTTTGATTCGGTCGGACTGGTGTGGGTTGTGACAGTGACTGCAGGGGGCGTTTGCAGGGAATGTGAGTGGAGTCCACAGTAAGAGAGCTGCAAGATAGGAGGACTCTGTATGAAACTGGCCTGGCAGCGACCTGCTTTGGGAACTAGATGGATGGAGAGGTTGCTGCTGGGCTCAGACAGTAGCCAGTGGCAGCGTGCGATAGAGATTGAGAGCTTAGCAGGTGAGATGCTTTGGTGACTGAGATGAAATTATCCCGCTAATGCCACATGGCTCAGCTCGCCGATTTCGGCTAGCGAGGGCTTGAAGGTGTTTTAAATGTTTACTGCAATGCTTTCCCAACTTGTTAACTCTTTAAAGATGAAAAATCTCTTCATTCCTGTGTTGTTGTTTTTTCCTTTATGAATTTGCTGTGGGCTAGAATGATCTGAGAAGAGGGATTCCCCATGAGATCGCCTATATGCAAGTCTATAGGGCATTTTCTTGATTAATGATTGATGTGCTCCCGGGTGACTGATGCGCCACCCCTGGTTTGTACAACAGAGCAAGCCACAAGGAGCAAGCCAGTCATGGTCTCTATGTTAGTTCTTGCTTCTTCCTGCCCTGACTTCCCTCAATGATGAGCTGCAACTGTAAGCTGAAATAAACCTTTTCCTCCCCAGGTTGCCTTTTGTCTTGGTATTTCATTACAGCAGTAGAAACCTAACTAGTAACAACTGCCCACGATATGTTTTTTACTTATTTGCTCAACTGAGGAACACACAGAAAGTGGTCTGGGATTGCCGATACCCTAATTCCACTGACAAAATCAAGTTTAGCAGTTGGTTTTGTGCATAAGGTTGTGTGGCCAAGTCCCAACAACACTCAAAGTTTATGTGGAGGCCCTGAGTTTCAATCCTTCGATGATGATGATGATGATGATGATGATGATGCTGCTGCTGCTGCTGCTGCTGCTGATGATGATGATGATGATAATAATAATAATAATAATAATAATAATAAAAACAACTTGCTTTAATCCCCATCTTTGCATTCTTCAGTGTGGTTATGTTGCTCAACTAATTTGGATTCATTTGTTTTTGTTTGTGTTTTATGCACCCTCCAGGCTTGTTTAGAACTATATTAAGACCTACACTCAGAAGAGTTCCTCTGAGTTATAGGTATTTGCCCCAACTCCTTTTCTGGCATAAAAAGGACAGATGACATAAACTGTCTCTTGGCTTGCTCACTCAACAGTGGCCTGGGAAAGTCGCTCCATACAGTTAACCGCTGTCTTCCTGACTCTTGGGTTGGCTGTCGATCTTTCTTCTGTAGGGACACATAAAGCCTACTCATTCTCCTGTGGCTGGGTATTTTGGTAGTTTCCAAAGTTTTGCAATCAGAAGCAAGATGCTAAGCCTCATGTATGTTCTTTTCTACCAGAGATCCTGTGTTTTCAGGTGTGTCATTGTTAAACCAAAAAGCAAATGTACATTCAGTTGGGATTTTTGGTTTTTTGGTTTTTTTCTCTCTCATATAACGCAAGTTCTCCTTATTCTCTGCATGGCCACAGTGTGGTGGAGGATAATTGATTCCCCACAGGTTAGGCCACGGAATGTTTTAGCACATCTTTTAATTTCACTAACATATTAGTTGAAAAGATGCTAATTCAGTTTTCTATGACTTCACAGAAAGCTGTTTGGTTAATAATTTTTGGTAAAATTTCTGCCTTACACTTTGACCATTTTTCCTCCTACCTGTAATCCTGTTACCCAGTGCAAAGTTTCTTCATGCCTTAACAAGTCAGGACGGATGATATAAATACATTCTCCCAATTTGCAAATGTACTTTTATTTGGGGAGAATTCTGACCTTGCAATTAAAATGTATGTGGTCAAGTTTATCAGTTTGCTCCATCAGGAAATCTAGGTTTTTAAATATTTATTTTTAATTGTGTGCCGGTGAGTGTATCTGTGAGTCTTGTTAGAGGCCGGAAGGGGTTGTAGGTTCCTCTGGAGCTGTAATTTTGAGGTGAGTCACCATAGATAGATGCTTGGAATGGAACTCCAACTGTCAGTGCTCTTTTTTTTTTAACTTGAGTATTTCTTATTTACATTTCAAGTGTTATTCCCTTTCCTGGTTTCCAGGCAAACATCCCCCTAATCCCTCCTTTATGGGTGTTCCCCTCCCCATCCTCCCCCCATTGCCGCCCTACCCCCAACAATCACGTTCACTGGGGGTTCAGTCGTAGCAGGACCAAGGGCATCCCCTTCCACTGGTGCTCTTACTAGGATATTCATTGCTACCTATGAGGTTGGAGCCCAGGGTCAGTCCATGTATAGTCTTTAGGTAGTGGCTTAGTCCCTGGAAACTCTAGTTGCTTGGCATTATTGTTCATATGGGGTCTCGAGCCCCTTCAAGCTCTTCCAGTCCTTTCTCTGATCCTTCAACGGGGGTCCTATTCTCAGTTCAGTGGTTTGCTGCTGGCATTCGCCTCTGTATTTGCTGTATTCTGGCTGTGTCTCTCAGGAGCGATCTACATCCGGCTCCTGTCGGCCTACACTTCTTTTGCTTCATCCATCTTGTCTGAATTGGGTGGCTGTATATGTATGGGCCACATGTGGGGCAGGCTCTGAATGGGTGTTCCTTCTGTCTCTGTTTAATCTTTTGCCTCTCTCTTCCCTGCCAAGGGTATTCTTGTTCCCCTTTTAAAGAAGGAGTGAAGCCTTCACATTTTGATCATCCGTCTTGAGTTTCATGTGTTCTAGGCATCTAGGGTAATTCAAGCATTTGGGCTAATAGCCACTTATCAATGAGTGCATACCATGTGTGTTTTTCTGTGATTGGGTTACCTCACTCAGGATGATATTTTCCAGTTCCAACCATTTGTCTATGAATTTCATAAAGGCATTGTTTTTGATAGCTGAGTAATATTCCATTGTATAGATGTACCACATTTTCTGTATCCATTCCTCTGTTGAAGGGCATCTGGGTTCTTTCCAGCTTCTGGCTATTATAAATAAGGCTGCTATGAACATAGTGGAGCACGTGTCTTTTTTATATGTTGGGGCATCTTGTGGGTATATGCCCAAGAGAGGTATAGCTGGATCCTTATGTAGTTCAATGTCCAATTTTCTGAGGAACCTCAGACTGATTTCCAGAATGGTTGTACCAGTCTGCAATCCCACCAACAATGGAGGAGTTCCTCTTTCTCCACATCCTCGCCAGCATTTGCTGTCACCTGAGTTTTTGATCTTAGCCATTCTCACTGGTGGAGGTGAAATCTCAGGGTTGTTTTGATTTGCATTTCCTTATGACTAAAGATGTTGAACATTTTCTTTGGGTGTTTCTCAGCCATTCGGCATCACAGAAAGGATTCTTTTCAGTATTATCTTTGGATTTGCAGCATATTTTTAAATCTTTTCTTATACTTTATTTATTTATCCTGTATGTTGGCAGGTACCTCCATTCACGGGTGGAGGTCACAGCAGAACTTGCTTGCAGGAGTCAGTTTCCTCTCCTTCCATCGTGTGGATTCTGGGATTAAACTGAGGTCGTCAGGGTTGGCAGCCAGCGCCTACCTGCTGAGCCATCTCACTGGCCCCGGCAGGACAATTTTTAAAGTTTACACATTTTTCCCCAGATTTTTACTATTTAGAGATTAGGTACCTGTCGGTTCCCAGAAATAGAACATTCAAAGATAAGACCAGAAGAACGTGCATGCCTCGATTTCCTACAGGTTGGAAATATAATAAACAGTTTTTAGTAAAAGTGAATCTACCTTTATTTGCTGGATGATGGTGAGAAAGTTCCGATCATCCTCAAACACGGCTGAGAGGCTCGGCCCCGGGCCACAGGTCTTCTCCTCAACCTTCTTGTTAATAAAAGGACTGGTGAAAGCGTTAAAGTAAGAGTCCGGCACCAGATTAGGAACTGACAACACCGTGTTTTCAAAGTGATTAATTATCCCAGAAATGCCATCCTGTCAGAGAGAAAACAAATAGAAGGGAAGCACAGGTGACTGTATTTACAAAGTTTCTGAATTTCCTGATAATTAAGAATGACTCATTCCAGAGCTAGAGATGCCTCAGAGATTCTGAGAGCTGGAGATGAGGCCCCAGCACCCACTCTGGGCAGCTCACAACTGCCTGCACTCCAGATCCAGGGAGATGTTGCACCTTCTCCTGGTCTCCATGTTCTCCTGCATGGACAGTGTGTGCACTTGCAAGTGGACATGTGCATATGCATGCTAGCACATAACAACACATGTGTGCACAAGCGTGTATGCATGCACACACACACACACACACACGCACACACACAAATACAAACAAATGTAGGAACAAAGGAGTAAATAAATAAAATCTTTTTAAAAACGGGACTCATACAACCAACCACAGCAGGTGTGTTGATTCTGCAATTCTGAGAATAGGCCAAATCAGAAGACACAGTTCTGTTTTCAGACGAAATACTTTCTAATTGAAAAAGAGACAAATTGCTGCAGGTGGCAATGCATGCCTTTAATCCCAGCACTGAGGAGGCAGAGGTATAAGGATCTCTGTGCGTTTGGTGTCAGCCTGGTCTACAGAGCTAGTTCCAAGACAGTCAGGGCTACATAGAGAAATCTTGTTTCAGGGAAGGAAAACAAGGCAGCACATTGTGATGATTGGAAATGTGAGTAAAACCCTAGAGGGCTGTGAGAGAAGGCAAGCCAATGAAATGCCAGGGAATTTTAAATGATGATTACAAGTGTATTAGTATTTGGGAAATGGTTTCTATTCTAGAAGTATAAGCTGAGATTAAAAATTAGACATAGACACAAAGATTTATGTACAAAGACAATAACTTGAAAATAATTAGAGAAAACAAGAATATTCAAAAATGGTGGCTTAGACATACGAATTATGGTGTGTGTGTGTGTGTGTGTGTGCGTGTGTGTGTGTGTGTGTGTGTGTGTATGTGTGTGTGTGTGTGTAAAATGCTATACTCTTTCCAAAAGATGTTTCCAAAGTAACTAATGACATGCCTGTACTATAATGTTAAGGAGAAAGAAAGAAAAAGAGAGAAAGAGAGAGAGAGAGAGAGAGAGAGAGAGAGAGAGAGAGAAGAGAGAAGAGAGAGAGAGAGAGAGATAGGGGTCAAGGTTCAAATCCCAGCACTGACACAGCAGCTCACAATTGTCTGCTACTCAACATCCAGGGGATCTGACACCCTCACAGACACACGTGCAAGCAAAACACCAGTGCACATAAAATTAAAAGTAAATTATAGAGGAAAGAGAAGTTTGAAAAAAAGAGAAATTGACAGAGAACACAATAGAACCTCAAATTGTAAAATATGTCCAAGTGCATATAAGCTCATGGTACATTAGGTGTGCAGGCACACGTGTACACATAAAACAAGATAGGGAGGAAACATGGTTAGTGCTCTAGATTGGTAAATTTGTGGAATATTGTTAAAGAGACACATAGTCAAAAGACAGAATTTCGTAAGATAAAACATGATTTTGAAAAGACTTCAGAAGTGATGTTTAGAGCAGCACAGTGTCTTTGATGCCCCTCAAGGGCTGCTTTGGTCAGTGCAAGGTTTGTACCATACTGAGGCATCTTCATGAGAGAGTGCCTTGCCAAGCTTTCGATCTGACCCCAGGGCAAGGGATCAGTGCTAACTTCAGTCTTGACAATAAGCTGACCCCAAAGAAGTTCCTTCATTATTTTAAAAGTTGCTTATCTGCAGGTATTAGATAATGAAATACACACCAGAAAGTCTTCTAAAGAAGGCTCGAAGAGTAATGATTGCACCGTCAGAATCAGTTCTGTGAGGAACATGGGGATGAGAGACTCATCTTCCTCCTGCTTTTCGATCACTGGGGCCCCCTGGAAGGACCACATGTACATTGTTACAAAGACCCTTAAGCATCTAGAGGGATGCTATGAAGGAAAGCGGACATACAAAGATGAGTGGACTTGAGTTCACACAATGAGCTGAATTTAGGTCTTTGGCATGTGGAAGTCTTTCTGGGAATAACACCATAGGAAGATCAAAGGTGAAAATATTGGAAGATGACACAGCAATGTAAAAGTATCGTCTTTGCAAAACCGGAAGTGTGGGATGCGACCTTAAATAGAAATGTGGTTTGTATACTTGATAGGCTCCACACATTCAACAATCCGATCCTGAGACAGATATGGCCCTGTTCATTTCTCTTGCTGTCATGAAATACCCTGGCAGAAAGCAACACAGGGAGGAGAGGGTTGACTGGGCTCCCAATTCCAAGCTACAGTCTGTCAGTGAGGGGTGGTGAAGAAAGGAACTCAAGCCACTGTCTACGTCACACCCAAACTCCAGGACCAAGGCCAATCACATCCTTGCTTGCTTTTGCTCCCTCTATGTGTACAGCCCAGAGCTCAGCCAGGAAATGACGGTTTCCACATTCAGGGCAGGTCTTCCTCATCAATTAAGAACAGGGTAGGTAATTCCCTTTAGACATGCCCAAAGGTGGGTCTTACTTACATAATTCTTCATTATGACTCCTTTCCTGGATGATTTTAGGTTGGGTCAAGGTGGTGATTATCACTGACTAATATAATATTTGAACAGAAACTTCTCTGTTTTTCCAAAATATGGAAAATACTGGCAAAAACACCTGACATAGAGATGTTTGTCAGTAAACACCGGAGACTCGGTTCTGGGCAAATGTACCTTTTTCTCGATGACTTCGGGCTTATCTTCAGTAATCCACTTCTGGATGACATCTGCTGAGGGAGTTCGCTTTAGTTTATCCGAGAGGTAATTCAGAAGGGAGCTGGCAGTATTTACCGTTAAGACGTGCAAGGTGTTCTGAATTAGGTAATCATTCAGACGGATGAAGCTTGAGAAAAAAAAAAAGGCAAACACTAAACACTCTTAGCTTTCTGCGATTGCTATGCTATGCATTCTTCACAGCCACTCTAAGGCAATGATTTAAAAAGTAAAACATGGGTGTCTCCTGGAATTTTGGTTGAATTTTATTAAAACATGAGATAGCTCAGAGTTGTTCTTAGACCTTCTTCCCCAGAAAGCAAAATATATTCAATTATAGGACAGTGATTTAACTAGTGGTTTGAACTTTCCCATGGGCTATGTGATGAACAAGGTGGTTATTAAGAATAATGCGCCCAGATCCTCCAGTCAGTAGACTGCAGGAGTTCTTCAAAATGCTTTAAAGAAAAGCTCAGGGGCTGGAGAGATGGTTCAGTGGTTAAGAGCACTGACTGCTCTTCCAGAGGTCCTGAGTTCAATTCCCAGCAACCCCATGGTGGCTCACAGCCATCTGTGAAGGGATCTGATGCCCTCTTCTGGTGCATCTGAGGACAGCTACAGTGTACTCATATACATAAAATAAATAATTCTTTTTAAAAAGAAGAAAAGCTCAATGCACACAGTGCGTGTAACTTAACTTGGGTCTGTAGGTAAAGTATAAAATCTTTGCATGTATGTGCTAAATTGCGTGTACTTTGGGAGATTAACCCCTGTAACAAGGGCATTCATGATGCCTGTTCTTTGGAAGGATCACAGATGTAACCCAGCACTCAGGGCGTAGATCCGTGTTCTTTGACAGCAGCTCTTAGCCCAGAGGCCACAGTTTGTGTCCTTACAGGAGGGTTGGCATTGCAAGCTGTATCTACGTTTTTCATGGGTTCTAGAAATCCAACTCAGGTCGTCAGGCTTGGGGTGTGTCCACTGAGCCATGTCCCCAGCACGGGGCTGACTTTTCCATATCTTAAGGATAGATTCCCTACTTTATCCTGAGAGAATGAAGATGCTCTCACCACGTGAGCCTCATGCAGTGATGTCTTTTGCTGGCCTGTTCTGTGTAGGTCATTTTTTCAGATTCTCCGTAAGTGGGTAAATCAGACGGAGCGTCGATAAAACTTGCAATGTTGATCTTAAAGTAATCTAAGGACAATGTAAGGCACAAATCTTCTGTAAAGCATTTATCTTTCAATATCCATTCAAAGAAAAACCTAACAAACCACGAAAGCTACACAGTCCTTTGATTTGTGACAAGTTAGAGGCCCAGAAAACAAATGTATAGAATCTATGCATAGAAGCAGGACTTGGGAACAAGTGAGGAAAGTTATTTAACGCTAAAGAAAACAAGGAGACAGGAGAGAGTGTTTTAGAAGGCTACTCCCCGTCCTGTTCTCAGTTCTTCATACCCTCGTGGGTTTCCACTTCACAGTCGTCAGGAATAAATCCCGCAGCACGTAAGGCGAAGCGGCACGACTTCCTGACCACGTCTTTTGCCTCGAATCGGAAATATTCCAGGCGCTCTGTCACCTACACATTCATGGGTATGTATAATTAGTCACGGCAGAATTTCCTGAGAAGAAAGGAGTCTGAAACTTGATGAACAACATCCATTACCTCCTGTACTCGCACGACTTGTGCAGCCTTGAATTCCTGCAGGGTGTAGGTGTGAAATTTTTCAATGTAACAAAGTCCCATAAAGCTCAGTTGATAGCACATGTCATTAATTTTAAGAAGAGCTGGTCGGAGATACTGGGTGAAAAGAAGAATTAATCAGTCCTACATTGTAAAAATACACGTAAAACAAAAACTGGTTATAAAAGGGGGTATTAGGGTGTGTGTGTGTGTGTGTGTGTGTGTGTGTGTGTGTGTGTGTGAGAACTTGGCTAAAGTGTTCAAAATCACACATCAAGTGGGAATTCTTCAGAAACTTGTTTTGTAAAAAAATTACGGGGTTGGGGAATTAGCTCAGGGGTAGAGCCCCTGCCCAGGAAGCGCAAGGCCCTGGGTTCGGTCCCCCGCTCCAAAAAAAAAAAAAAACCAAAAAAAAAAAAAAAGAATTACTCAGGTTTTCCTATTTAGTTTGCCCTTTCACCTTTAAAAGCATGCATGTCTTTTAGCTATTAAAGGAATGAGATCAATGACAAGTAGCAGAAAACTGTGCATCTTAAATTCCATTAGCTTCGGCATATGGCTACTAAAAGACTTCACAATGTCCAGTCACAACAATCACAGAAAGGAGCACTTATTCATCTAAGAGGCTATGACATAGAAAAAAAAAAAACCCTCAACTTCACTCTAGATTCACCATGGCCAACAAGACGTGTTGGAAAAGGATAAACAGAGTCACCAAGGACTCAGTATTTCTATCCCAATAATGTGCCCAGGGAAAAAAACATATACATGAGTACTTATAGTACATTTAAAAAATATTTAGAGAATTTATATTATGCTAGGGAAAATACATATAGATGTTTATTTGTAATTGCACTTACGTATAAAAGCATTATTTGTAGTTGCCAAAAAGCAGGAATAACCCCACAAACAACTGTAGTTAGCCAGTGAAAGTAAATGGTATCCTGCAGCACCAGTGCAGTTTGAAGAGAGTACGCTGTGAAAAATGTCCTATTGTACGATTCCTTAGGCCCACAGAGTAGGAAAGTTATGGAGGCAGGGAGAAGGTGTTGGGGGAGGAACAAGGGAGCTGGGGAACTTTTTTTTTAGGGTGATGGACATGTGCCGAAATTGACTGTGGAGATGGCTATGGTGAGTGCACTGAACTAAGTTGTATACTGTAGGTGCACGTATGTAGCAAGCATACAAATTAGGTATCAACAAAGTTGTTGAGGAAAATCTAGGCACAGGTGTTAACTAGTTTGGCTATTTTCGTAAAAGAATCGTAAAATAAAAATAGCAGGGCCAGCAAATGGCTCAGTGAGTAAAGATATTTGCCACCAAGCCTGAGGTCCTTAGCTCAATCCTAGAGACACTCCAGGCAGAAGGAGAGAACCAGCTCCCATAAGTTCTCATGTATACCATGGTAAGCAGGTACGTGCGTGCACACACACACACACACACACACACACACACACACACACACACACACACACACACACACACACACACACACACACACACACACACACACACACACACATTGAAGAAGTAAAATGCAATAAGAATGTTAAAATAGGACCTGGAGAGATTGCTCCCTGGTTCTATTCCCTGCATCCATACAACTCCATCCCAGGGGATCCAACACTCTCCTGGTTTCCACAAGCTCTTTACACGTACAGCATACAGACAAATTTTCAGGCAACACGCAAAATAAAAGTTACTTTTTTAATTTAAAAAACGATTCTTAAATTTAAAAAAATTCAAGCATCTATTTTTTTAGTCTAGTCTAGAAGAATCAACAGTCAATGTCCCTCAATTGTGTGGATCGTGCTTGTGGTGTGTTGGTTAGTATTTGAGAGATATCAGAGACATTATAGACAGTGAGTAGATTCTTAGGTAAATATTAACTTGGAAAGATGAGAACTTTCTAACATGCTAGGAAGAAATTTAAGAGGGGATACTGTCATGCCCAGTGTATTGCTGGCAAAGGGACAATCCTCCTTATATAAGAGAAGACATGAGGGCCGGGAGAGGTCACTTAAAAGACAAATCCAGGAAGACTGTTGCATAGTGGCAAACAATATATCTATTCTGTGTCCAAACCAGGGTGAAGAAGTTCAAGTAGCTAAGAAGCCCATAATAAAGTTAGAAAGGCAGAGTCTGAGGTTAACCCTGTGAAGGGATGGGCTATCCTTGCACAGTTTAGCATGCTCAGTGGAATGGATGGCCCCAGATGACCGTCCTACACACTTCCTTGGCATGATTAATTTTAATTACTCTCCATTAATCTTAGTCCTCTCAATCTCCTCTGTTGTACAACTGACATGCCTATAAAAAGCTATCAGATTCTTCTCAAAGAGAAGCAAACGGTGGCTACTGACCCTAGAAGGTGACTAGCGTCAAAGAAACAGACCGCTGAGGTGGTTAGCTGTACTACACCTGAACATAATTCTTCATGGATGGGTCAGGGGTACACAGAGACCCATCGCTCAATTTAAGATTTCTAGGCTGCCTCTAGTTGAAGGAGACCCGTGTCTCTCTTCTTACTTCTGCCTTTTGCTTCCCTAGTGAAGAGGTTGCAGCCCCACGCATTACTGGATTGCTAGATGTTGTGACAGACATATTTATCTTGGTATTTATCCGTACCAAGATATGTGTCAGATGTTTCTGCACCAACGCCTGTGACCACATCACACTTTCTTTCCCTGCAATGCTTTTAAAACCCGATTAAGAAATACATACAGGATTAACAATGAACAGGTTTTTTCGAAGCGCTTTTCGACAGCCAGCGATTTTCTTGGAGCGCACGTTTTTCCGCCACACGCTGAAAGCCTTCCACTTCCGGAAGAGTGAGAATATGGGGATCTTCGTGAGCTCTCTGTGGTACAGGTACTCCTGTTCCCACCGCTCAGTCTCGATGTACTCGATGTCATCGTTGAAAACGTGGGTAACTGCTTCTTTGCTAATTGTGTAGTAGTCATTTTTATTGATGTTCTCATAACTTACGACCCTGTGGGCGAATACCAGTTGGGACAAATGGATGAAGTACTTGGAACAAGAGTAAGCAACAGATGGGCTTTTTTTATGTAAAGAGAGAAGCGCGTTAAAGGCGAATACCGTTTAAAATTTAACCAAATTCTAACAAACTTTCAGATCAAAGTCTTAAGAGAGAAAGGCAAGGTTTAAACAGCAGATGACACTTTAAGATTTCACAGGGTCAGTGATGTGTTCAGTCACTGCAGTTGAGAGAACTTTCGACAAATATGCAAACCCACTATAGACATTTACACATTTATGAAGTAGCAACAAAAAATAATTTTATGGTTGGGGGTCACTACGACGTGAGAGACTATATTAATGGGTTGTAAGCATTCAGAAGACTGAGAACCTTCCAAACCACTGCTCCAGAGGTTATATTCAATATCAACAGCACAGAGGACCCTTAAACTATCCAGCATTGATGGGGTTATGAGAAAGGTTGAAGAAAACATGAATTATGAATTATGAATCAAGATCCAAATTAAGCTCAAATATCTGCTGTGTCTAACTTCCTTTTAAGTATTCTTGGCTCTTGGCTATTTCTTCTCCATCTTCCAGTTTGTTGATAGGTTTTTTTCCTGACCCTGCTGCTCATCTAACCTCAAGCTTCACATCTTTCCTCTGTTCCTTCAGAGTGGTCTGTGCCAGCAGCCATGTTCAACCTTCCTTCAGTATCCCAGCCAGTCCTCCCGCTAGTCCTCCCCTACTTCCTAGATCAAATGTTTTTTTTTTATTTTTGAGGATTTTAAAAACATACAGTGAAATATGATCATGTGTGCACATGCATATGTGTGTATACACATGTGGAGGCCAGAGGTCAAGCTTAACTATCATTCACAGGAGTCATTTGTCTTGTCTTTTGAGTCGGGGTCTTTTAATAGGATCTGGGTCTTGATGGCTAAGTTGGCTACGCAGTGAGCTCCAGGGATTCCTGTCTCCACTTCCTCAGCACTGAAAGGGCACGTGATGGCACCATGCCCTGTTTTTTATCTGGGTGCTGGGGATTGAAGGCAAATTCTCATGCCTGAAAAGAGGGCATCCCACTGACTCAGCTGTCCCCCTCGCCCTGTTTCTGCTATTGTATGGAGAAACTCCTCACAACGATCCAACACAATCCAGCTAGTAGACAGAAAAGGGAGGCAAGGTCAGGAAAAGCCCATAAAGGTTTAGATGCCGTGTGTAATGTTCTGTAATCTTATTTCCTTAGTCTTTTCTTGTCCATTGCTGAAAGGTTCTTTCCCATTCAGGTTTCGAGATTCTGTGCTATGAGAACCCCAAAGCAATCATTCTCCACTGTAATTCATTTTTAGCTTCTCCCCATGCAGAAATGGTTTACCAACCAGGGTCATTTTTTGATCATAATCAATGTTACCTGGAAATGATCAACTTGATTATTAACAGTTTACCAGGAGAATGGGGTTGTAATTTTAAACAAAGGTCATGTTCTCATGCAGCATAAAAATGTTCTATAGTCCTAAAACACCCCCCGAATTTGATATAAAATACCCACATAGTGACAGAACTTTAGTGACCGCAAGGGCTTATGAAGACACTAATGATAATTTCTTTATACTATACGATAAAAAAATGCAAGGCACGCAGTCAATCTCGAGTTTGATAAAAGCTCCATGTAAAATGTAGTTCGTAGGTACCCATGGCGATGCCCCTCACCCTTTCTGAAGTAGCTCCCTGAGTCTCGAAGCAAGAGTTGGTGGAGGACTTGTTGAAGTCTTGGCAGCCGCCTCTGCTGACAGAACTGTGGAAGCAGGGGCATTGTGTGGTGGTGGATCTATTACTGCCTGTACCAGATGGCTAGGAATCCCAGTATTTGGATGACTCGTTCTCCTGCAATTAGCTATCAAAGGTATCATAGATTTTTTAAAACTCTAATGATGTCTCTTCTTATGACAGATGCAGTGTTAAAATTTCCTGTGGTAATATAACTGAGCTAAAATTTGGCCAAACACTCCCATGCTGAGTGTTTTAGAAACATTGGTGAAGCCGTCTCTCAAACACAGCTCTAATTAATTCCGATCCACATCTCAAATAAAAATAACCCCAGAAGTGTGTTAAATCACCCTTTCCTAGAGCTGAAATTTTAAAAACCTTCTTCTCGCCAGTATCTGTTAATGAATTTTCTGGCAACTCTTGAGATGTGTTTCGGTTTATTCAGGTGCAAAAATGTCAGTTACATCCACAGCTATGTGACCAAGCACTGTTCTGTACCATCCCTAACTAAATCAGCACAGTTTCACCGTTTGTAAATATTTTTCTGTTTACTGATAAAATTCTTCTTTTGAATCCAACACGTTGCGAGTGAAGCTAGACTTGTCTTGAAATAACTTGTTTTCTCCATCTATGCCAACCAATAACTGGCCTAACTTGAGACCCATCCCATGGACAAGCACCAATCCCTGACAGTATTAATGGTACTCTTATGCCTGCAGACAGGAGTCCAGCATAGCTACCATGGTGGGTTACTATGCAATTATTCAAAGGTGTTACAACTATTGTATTACATTATTTTAAAAAGAACTTTGCTATAATGTGTCTTCCTGTTGTTCATCAGTATTCCCTATTTTATATTATTCTAAAGCATTTATTTAAAAAAAAGAACAAAAAAAAAAACCAATGGTTGGGTGTGGCCATGCACACCTTCAATCCCAGCACTCGGGAGGCAGAGGCAGGCAGATCTCTGTGAGTTCGAGGCCAACCTGGTCTATTATGGAGTAAGTTCTAGGACAGCCAGGCCTGTTACACAGAAAAACTGTCTTGAAAAACAGGCTTGGGGGGGATAGGCTCCTCTCCTGCTGAGCCCTCTCAGCAGCCTTGGTACTTTCTACCCTTTGACTTCTAATTTAGCTTTCTGACTATGCAGCATCCATGTGATCGCCTTCGACCACAGGACTTACAACGTTCAAGTTGGGGAAGGGGCAGGAATTTAACTCTAAATGTCACTCATATCGGTCCCATAATATGTAAAATAGTCAACTCAATCCCCCTGGTGTAGGTACCCAATAGTCTAGAAGTACAGCAAATCTCCAGAGTTGGGCAAAGCCTGCTTTTCAGTTTCCCCGCACAGTGCCTCATCTGCTGTTGACATCAATGAGAAGGAAGCCATGTTGCATTTCATTGACTTGATTCTCTGCCTTATGGGGGAATACAGACCCGCTGTAGCACTCTGTGCTATCTGGGTTGTTGGAGTATTTTTCCTCAGAAGTTAAAATTATGGAAATACTTTCATATGTAAATCAAGAAATATGTCTATAAAATCAGCAAATACACTGTTTTCACTAGTCTTTCTTTAAAAATCCTTAACTTCCTCTTCAAAACAGATAGTTATTTTTTAAATCGAATAAAGTAGTGATGAGAATGGTAACACTTTTGCATTATTAAATATCAAAAATAGTTTATACGTCACAGAGCTTTAAATTCTATTATATTTAACCCTAATACCTTAAAAAGAAGTTAGAAATTTATCTTAAAAAGCACTCTTATTTCTACTCTAATTCTCCTCAGTCTATCAACCTATTTGTTTTTATAATAAAATGAAGATTAAAAAGGCATGTACTAAGAACAAGAATAGTGTTACCAAGTGCCAGTAAAGGTGGGTAGCACTCCATTTTTCCCTCAATTAGGATCCCAAAACTCATATGCCTAAGCCCAAATGCTTGTGTTTCTCTGCCTAGTCTGTACATGTGGTCTTCTGTGTCTCAGATAACAGCAATTCTAATCTTCACCCTCAGACAAGCCACTGTTGGTATCATCCTGGACTAGTGGTGTTCCCTACTTGGGGTCTTCAGAAGCTTCTCGTTGACTTTCTCCTCAGACTTCCAGAATAAAGGCATTAATTGTTCTTCCTTGTTCACACTGGCTCCCCAACAGTTGATGCTCTTTTTGGGAGGCACAAGGACCCTTTCTGAAATGCAAGTCAGATCATGACCCTTCTCTACTCAGAGTTGGCCAGTTCTTTTCCATGCTCTCAGAGTAGACTCTAACTCCTTTCAGTGACCAACAAGGCCAAATGATCCATCTCTATTCCCTTCAGTGTCCCGCTGGCTACCAGCCTCCTCTTTGCCCCTCCAACACTGCAGGTATCTTCCCACTTCAGGGAATCAGGATGCAAACTCTTGTTGTCTGGAATGTTCTTTGTACCACTACTTAATCCCATCCCTTTTCTTCAACTTCTTCACCACACTGGCCATCCTGGTTAGCTTGCCACTTCTCTCCCAGCATTCCCAGTATCTTTAACCATATGTATTCAGTCTCTGGGTAGCTAGTTCATGCATTGTGCTTGTCCTCATTTTTTTCGGGAGATAGACTATCCTTCTTACAAATTATTTCTCTTATTAATGCTTCTGGGGTTCACCACAAATCTATCATTTTACATTTTCATTAAAATAGTTTTTCTTTCCCCCAGAACAGCTGTCTTTGGTGTGATTTGGCTGCATTTAAGTACATTCTTGAATAAGGAAGACAAGAGAGCTGACAGTAAGGATGGTAGCTTGAGGAACTGGGGCCAAACTATTGTCAGCTCCAAGGGAACAGTACCTGTCAACCTGACTGAGTATTGGAGAAAGACAGTGACGTCTTTTGAACTAGGTGGAGCAGCTACCTGTGCTGACTTTTAGTGCAGTGTGAAGGCTCACGGCTGCATGATCCTTCAAAGTATGGCAACAGCATGTATGCTGTGTCAATGGAGAGAATGTGACTGTGTGTCGCTTAAATAATGTCCCTTGTTTCTACTCTGTAAAGAGAAAAAATAACCATGTGAGGTTGGAGAGACGACTTATCAGTAAAAGCACTTGCAGAGGACCTCGGTTCGGTTCCCAGGACCCCCACAGCAGCTCAAAACTGTATCTAACTCCAGTCCCAGGGTATCTGATGCCCGCTTCTGGCCTCCAAGGGCGCTGCATTCCTGTGGTACAAGTATGTACATGTGTATTCATATGTATAGACAGATACTCAACTACACATAAAACAAAACAAACGCTATTTATGCAAAGCCAAAGTAATAGGTAAAACACGCATCATCTACTGTTTGTAGCTTGATATTCTCTTTTCTCAAGAATAAACATCAAAAATGTGTGTTATACTGATGAAAGTACATGCCATAGCATTATGTTAAGTAAAACCACATAAATATATGAGAAACACAGCAGTGGCTGTGTACTGCCCTGTAAAATTATTGATTTTTATAGCTAGAAAAAAGGAAAGATAAATGGAGCTATAAATAAAATTACTGTATGAAGATTCACTTATAACTGGGAGATAATCAGACTTACTTTGGATCATTTTTATCATTAGTACCAAGTCAGTTACAGATCAAACTTACAGTCTTATTTGAGATCTGTTACCCTAAATGCATTGCTTCATAAAAGAGAACTCACTTTAGATTATATGGGTCATATTCAATGGAAGACTTGGGCACTGCAGGAATCATGTACAGGAATCCGAGGTGTTCGTTCTCATGCACTATTTTGATGATTTGCAAGGGATCTCTAATGCTGGCTTTGACGACTTCTTCTCGGTCATTGAAGGTGTACGTAGGGTAAGTTGAAGACCTCATTCCAAAGAGCCCTCTCCTTCCAATACTCGTGCGTGGCAGTTTAGATGGAGAAAGAGAGAACACATCTGCAGAGGGTCGAAGGACCTAAGTGAGGGCAAATTATTAAACAGTTTCTGTGAAAAGGACAAAGGAAAAGGACAGAGACCCGAAATCTCCTCAAAGGGGAACATTCTGAAGCTGAACGCTTTCACTGTCATTAAGGACCGGCACCTCAGTCCTCACCATTCCTTAGCCACACAGCAGTCCTGCTGCCCTCTCCCCTTTAACACCAGGCTCACTACACTCACATGCTCTCTGGAATAGCTCTCTGTAAGCCGCCTTGCTCAGTTGTGCCATAGCTGTCTCCTCTCAGCCTTAGCACTTTTTTGGACGACTTTGATGCTTTTTGGAGAATGCGGTCTTAGACGGCCGCCATCATAACTTGTGGTAAACTTCTGGGTGACTACAGTGAATACTGGAAACCATTGCTGTTACTGCCTTTGGGAAGCATTTATTTTATGAATGGGACCAGCACTTCTCAGATGTAGTTGTGGATGGGGGGGGCAGGTTGGGGGCTTCTTTAAATGCGGGCTCTGATTCAGCACTGCTGGGATGGGCCCGAGGATTCTGCCTCTCTAATCTGCTCTCAGGAGGAGTGGAGCTGCCTGGTGGCTGGACCACACTTCTGAGCAGTTGTGCTCACACTCCCACGCTTTGACCAGTTCTCTGGACAATCCATATTCTTTTTAAAAATGTTCTCTTCCCCCTGGGCATTTCTTCTCATCCACATTTCTCTTTAATCCTTTTTAGCAAACTCCTTCAGTTACAACCAGGGACTCAAAAGCTACTGTTCCTGTTCAACCGTCCCTTCCACAGAAGACGCTCACACAGTTTTTTTCTTAACTCTCAAGACTAAGAGGCCCATTTTATGCCAAGTAAATCAGTTTGTGAGACACCAACTTTTTCCTGGCTCTATTTATATTGCCCCTTTAGGAGGAAGAACAGCTTCTCCCATCTATTTCCTTCTTAGTTGATCAACAATCACTTAAAGCAGTGGTTCTCAACCTGTGGGTAGCCACCCCTTTGTGGCTGGAGCAACCCTTTCACAGAGGCTGCCTAAGGCCATTGAAAAACACAGATACTTCCATTATGGTTCACAGCAGTAGAAGCCTTACAGTTAGGAAGCAGCGACAACATAATTTTATGGTTGGGGGTCACCACAACATGAGGAACTGTATTACTATGCAGACCAAACTGGCTTCAAACCCACAGAGATCTGTCTGCCTCTGCCTCCTAAGTAACGGGATTAAAGGTGTGCACCACTCTGCCTGGCTTGGTCTCTGTTTTATTGCCTCTCTTCAGAGTTTTCCAAGTTCCCCATTTCTGGGGGAAAAAAAACCATCACAAATTTCAAACAATTACTTATGCGTGTGTGTGTGTGTGTGTGTGTGTGTGGTCACCATTAACACGCAAGGAAATATCAGAAGACAAAAAAGATGCTCGATGTTCCCTCCAGGACCCTCCTTTCCCAGACTAATTGTCCTTAGAAACATTCTATTTTGCAAATGCAGGCAACTGTATCCGTATTCTTAGGAATTAAGAGCATGTGAACAACATCACACACACGACAGTTTAAAGACTGCTAACGTGTTTGTATGTAAATATCATACCTGTTTCCTTTTCAGAGCTTCTTGAGCCTCGAAACTACCAATTGAAGATCTTTCAATCATGCTTGGTGATGGCTTTAGAATTCCAGAGCTCATAAGTTGCTGCCGATTCTGTTCATATATGTACTCGGGCTGCTTATGATCTTGGTAGAGTTTTAGCACTGGCTTTGGGAAGGAAGAGATGGGATTATCTTGTTAATGTCATTGTACACTTTGTTCTTTACTACTGAGAGGACTGAGTTAGCCAGAGCCAGGCTGACTCTGGAACAGGCTACACACCGACAGTTTGGGAGACTAGGCCTGCGTTTCTGTTTCCCAGAAATGAGAACCTGGATCTAGGGACCTGTGGTCAGCCAACCACAGCCACGGGCAGCCAATCCGATGACACCTTGTCATCAGGCCTGAAGTAAGATTAGGTAGCTAGAATGAGTAAGCAGCCCCCTGGGAGGTCTCTAGAGTCTAACCAATTGAGACCCATAGAGATAGAGTTAACTTATCAAGGTAAAATGACACACACCCCTCCCTGGAATTCCCCTCACTGACAATAAAAACTGGGCCTGTAAGTCCACCATGGGTCTCCATTTCCTGTCACTGGTCTGAGGTTCAAATAAGACTTTTCTGCTTGGTGTCAGCACTTCTAGAACTGAGATTAAGGAACGCTCACTTACCCCTAACTAACTGTGACAAATTTACTACCACTAGACTGTTGGATGAAACGAGCAACACATAAGTCTGTGTGCTGACAGAAAACAGAACCAGAGCTCTGGGATATAAAAGAACCTTTAGAATGGGACACCTGAAAATTTCCAGCAGACGCTCAGTGGAAATGAAACCCTTTGTTCTGCTGGTCGCTTTTAGACATAGCATTTGTCACAGCAACCAAAAGCAAAAGAAAGTTTCTCAAAGATTTCTGTCTGGGGAAAGAATTATGAAATCGTTATACTGTCGTACCTTCTTCTAACACACAGGGGAAAGGCGAGAAGATGCTATTTGCTGGCAGACGCTTCCTTCCTGACTATTCTCTAGTGTACACGTTTTTCTGAATTCAATTCCCAAAGCCGTACATAATCTGTCTTAGTCACTATTCTATTGCTGTGAACAGACACCATGACCACGGTAACTCTTATAAAATAAAGCATTTAAATGGGGCTTGCTGAGAGTTTCAGAGGCTTAATCTATTACCATCTGGCAGGGAGCATGGTGGCAGGAGTAGTGGGCATAGTGTGGGAGAAGTAGCTTAGAGCTACATTCTGATCTGCAGGCAGATAGAAAGAAAGAAAGCCTGAGTCTAGGATGGGATTTTGAAACCCCGAAGCCCACCTCCAGTCACACATTTCTCTCAACAAGGCTTCCTCTACTCCCTCAATGCCTCATCTCCTAATCCTTCTAATCCTTTCAAATAGTCACTCCCTGGTGATTAAATATATGAGCCAATGAGGGTCATTCTTATTCAAACCACTACACAACCTCACCAAGTATAAACTTACCGTAAGACATGAGATTTATCATAAAAACCAAGTATGAACCACCCAACATTCAATCTGTAGGTTTTAGAGGCAGACCGAAGATTTCATAGTAGTGTGGCTCTACTGAGCTTTCCAAGATCTAGTCAAAGACAAAATTCCAAGTGTCCCCCCCACTTAGGGAACTTTAGAGATCAGGGTGTCAATTGAAAGAGACAGACACAATGGGGGCAAAGAAAATATTAGTCCAGATAAATTCAAGGAAAGAGAGAAGACAGCAGATAAATGCAGGAAAAGGGAGCAGAATGCAGTAAGCACACTTTTTTTTGTTGATTTGTTTTGTTTTGTTTTGTATTGTGTGTTCAAGTACATGTGTGCTCCTATGTGTATGTGGGGTGGAGGGAAACTTTGGCTGTCATTCCTCGGGGACTCTCCACTTCAGTTTTTTGAGACAGGTTTCCTCTCATTGTCTTAGGACTCACCAAGCAGAATAGGCCGGGTAGCTCGCCAGCCCCAGGGAATCTGCCTGTTGCCCTCCTCAAATTGGGATGGCAAGCACCTGCCACCCTACCTGGTGCCATACCTGGGCTTGCTTTGTAACACAAATTCTGGAGGATGAACTCAGGTCCCTGTGCTTGCCAGGTGTCCTAGTTTGTTTACTGCTGCTCTGATAGATTCTGTGACCAAGTGCAAGGCCTCACGGGGAAGAAAGTGTGCACTTCTCTTGCAGCTTACAGCCCCTCAAGGGAAACCAAGACAGGACCTCAAGGCAGGCACCTTGGGGCAGATAAATGTTGGGAGAAAGTGAAGGGCACGGAAATCTAAGGAGCAGAGACCATGGAAGGATGCTGCCTACCCTCCCGCATCAACCATTAACCAAGATAATGCCCCACTTACCAATTCCCCCCACAGGCCAATCTGATGGAGGCATTTTGTCAGTTGAGGTTAGGCCTAAATTATGTCAATTCACACACACACACACACACACACACACACACACACAGAGAGAGAGAGAGAGAGAGAGAGAGAGAGAGAGAGAGAGAGAGAGACTCCTCAAACATGGTATGTATGTTCCTGCATATACTGTAAGTGTGGAAGTCAGAGGACAACTTTCAGGAGTCAATTCTCTCCTTCTCCCTGGGGATTGAACTCAGGTCATCAGACTTGGCAGCAAGCAGGTACCTTTACTTCCTGACCCATCTCACCAGCTCTAATAACAAATTCTTTAAGACCTACAAACCAGGAGTGGAGAGATGGTTCAGCAGTTAAGACCACTTGCTGCTCTAGCAGAGGATCTAGATTTGCTTCCCAGCACCCGTGTGGCAGCTCACAACCTTCCTCAACTCCAGTTTGAGGAGATACACACACACACACACACATACACACACACACACACACACATATACATATACATATATATATATGTATATATATATATATATATATATGCTATAAATCCACACTGACATCTTAAAGAAGATTCAGGTATTCTCTAAAAATGGTAGCATAAGGATATGGGACCATTTTAATATCAAAGAGCAGTCTCTTGTTGATTTTAAATACCATGAGTTTTAAAAGCCATGGAGCATGGAGATGACTCACAAGTAGAGGCGTTTGCTTCCAAGCCTGATAGCCTGAGCTCATTCCTGGGGCCTACCTTTTGGAGAGAACGGACACCCACACACAAATTGCCTTTTGACCTGCATATGCCTCTCCCATATGGCACATGTCCCCCCAAAAGTATAATTTAAAAGTTTAAGTAATTGAAAGTATTCTAAGAACATTTTACAGCCTGCGGGGAGCTGTTCTTGTTTGTGGGCCAAGGCGTCCGAGAGTGAAGTGTTAGGATGCTCGCAACGCACTCTAAACGATAAAGCGACAAACACACAGGGGTGTGCAGACAGGCGCACAGTGAATGGGACGACACGTGAACAGTCCTTGAGTCTGGGTGGGAGGTGTGTAAGTGTATGCACTGTTCCCGCAGCATTTCCATATATTCGAAACTTCGGATAAGAGAGAATTGGAAGAAATGGGGATTTTAAAGCAAAGTAGTAAAACGACAAAAACAGACTCACACTGGTTACAGTACTGCTCATCTCTGTGCAAGGAGGGTGAGACTGCAGTGAGGTGCGTGACACTGGGACACTGGAAGAGTGCGGCTCCCAGCACTTGGAGCTTGTGCCTGGATTTCAGCACGCCAGTTCCTGCTTCTCTTTCTGAGGGCCGTGCCCAGCACCTATAACCCTGATTCTTCTGAAAAAATACTTTATTCTGGGCCAGCGAGAGAGCTCAGTGTTTGCAGCCAAGGCTTAAGACCTGCATTTACTCCTCTGAACCCTTAGGTTAGAAGGATAGAACTTATTTCCGTAAGTTATTCTCTGATGTCTACACACATTTTTATGCATGTGCATAAACATACAAAGTATAAATAAGAATATTGAAAAATTAGGCAAAATCAACACTGTTAATGCTGCTTATTATATTTCTCTTTGAGATGTTTATCTACAACTTTTCATAATAAAATAGAGACAAAATAAAATTAACGTGTTGTCCACTACTTCACAAAGATCAATAGCAAACACCAATTACCCTAAGTACAAAAATCCTAAAGCCATTATTAAAATCAAGAATAAGATCATTAATATCACTATCCCCTTTAGTATTTGTTCTGGTCACTGTTCTATTGCTGTAAAGAGACACCATGACCAAGGCAACTTACAGAAGAAAGCATTTAGTTGGAGTCTTGCTTATGGTTTCAGAGGGAGAGTCCATGACCTGATGGTGGTGAACAAGGCAGGCAGCTGATAAGCATGGCCCCAGAGAGGTAGCTGAAAGTTATCAGCTGATTCATGAGCAGGAGGCAGAGAGAGAGAGAGGGGGGGGGAGAGAAGGGGGGCGGCTTTTGAAAACTATGAGCCTCTCAAATTGTTCCTCAAGCAGGAAACGGGACATTCAAGTATTTGACCCTATGGGGATCACTCTCATTCAAACCACCATGGTACCCAATTCTTAGTTTTTGTCAGGGAACTTGGAATAATTGCCTTAAAGTCTGGATCTGGAATGTTCTTTAAATGCTTATGTGGTGAAGGCAGTGACACTACTAAGAAATGGTAGAAACTAGAAGCCGGGGCCCGTTTGAATGAGGCAGGTTGTCTGGGACATACATTAAAGGGTGTGTATGGTGCTCGGCTCCATCCTTTTCCTTTCTTTCTGCTTCCTGGATGCCACAGCCTCTTCCATCACATGCTCCATGGACACCCTACTCTGCCTTGTTGCAGTCCAGAGCGATAGTGTTGGCTGCCCATGGACTGAAGCCTATGAGGCTTACAGTTGATTTCCTCGTGCATTTTGTCTCAGTGACAGAAATATATAGAATGCAGATTCAGAAAACAAGATTTCTACCACAGGCCAGATAAATGTTTTAAGCGTTATGGGCTGGAGGGTTTCTATTACAACCATATGCCTCTGCCCTAATAGCAGAAAAGAAGTCTGGCATTGTGCAAATAAATGGATGTGGCAACAATCGATCCAGAGGGTTGAAGAGTTCAACTTGACCTGTGGGTCATAAAAACTAAATAAACTAATTGGTTCCATTATAAAGGCAGGAGTGTAAGAATTAGTTATATCTGTTGTATATATGTATATCTGTGATATATATCTTGAAAACAAAAGCTGAACGTTAAATATGAGAATTTAAAAGGACACGACTGACAATAAACAGACTTCCTTAATTTTATTCTTGTGTACGTGTTTAAGTATGCATGCATTACATGTGTATGGGTGCCCATAGCAACCAGAAGTGGCTTTTGTATCCCGATATCTGTAGTTACAGGTGGTTGGGATAGGAATTGAACTCAGATCTTTCAGAAGAACAGCAAATGCTCTTATCAGCTGTGTTAGCTCTCCAGACCTCTGACAGGGTCTTCTTTCAAAATAAGGATCAAAATTAAAATAGTCAACAGTCGATTTTACAAGAAAAGGATAGGACATTATTATAGAGAAACTACTCAAGCACTAAAAACTTAATCAAGAATTAAAAGAACCAAATGTGAATTATGGGAAATATGATATGAAAACCTTCATCGACATAGAAAAATGTATTAAAATGTGATACTTAGTTTAATAAAAAGTATTAATCAATTGTAATATGATTTACACCAACAATATGAGTCACTGTAAATCTGTGTGTCTAAAGTAAAGACCTGCTAGCATCTAGTCCATAAAATGTGTGGGTGTGCACATCCTCGCCTCCATTAGAAGCAGGAAGAATAGTTCTATCTTTCTGGAGGACAACTTTTTTTTTTCCAAAGCACTTTTCAAAGTTATACTGGAGGTAGAGGCAGGCAGATTAATGTAATCTCAAGGCCAGCCTGTTTTGCATAGCAAGATCCAAATCAGCCAGGAACACATAGTGAGAACCTATCTGAAAAACTGTGTGTTTGTGTGTGTGTGTGTGTGTGTGTGTGTGTGTGTCTGTGTGCTTGTGTATGTGTGTTTGTGTGTGTATGTGTTTGTGTGAGTATGTGTATATGTGTTTGTTTGTATGTGTATGTGTATATGTGTGCATGTATATATGTGTTTGTGTGTATGTATGCTTGCATGTATGTTTTTGTGTGTGTGTGCATGTATATGAATGTATTGTATGTTTGTGTGTATATGTGTGAGCTGCTTGCTTGGGGTTTCCTTTTTAGCTTACCAGAGGCTCCAGTTTCACAGGCTGCTGTCGCTTCCTGGTCTTCTCCTGAGCTTTCGTGGTGTGCCTAAATACCAGGGTTTGGGGTTCAGGTTCATTTTCTTTGAGAGATGCATAATTCAGAACCCCTTTTGCTTTTATTTTGTTTAGTCTGGTAAGCACAGGATTTTCTTCTTCCTGGTTTTCCATACTTTTCAGGTCGATTTCATTCTCTGTGCCTTGGAAAGCCATCCTTATTCCTACACAAATGGGATAAAGAAACGAAAAAAAAAAAAAGATGTCAGGTTGGATAAAGTAACTGGGGAGAGACATAGGGAGCGGAGAAAGCAGTAAGGACTAGGGAGAACTGAATTCCCATGCTTCCCCTCAAAGAAAACCAGTCAAAGCTCTTGCTCAACAGAATGCTTGAACTGTAGGGATAGCAATTGAGACATTTACCTGGCTTGAAGAAGCCCTGGTCTGGGGCCTGCAGTGGCTTGGATTTGGAAAGATGAAGAGAAGGGTGTTGGACACTACCTTTCTCAGATCCGAGTATGCATAACATATCCCAAGGAATTTGTCTTTTTTTTTTTTTAATGCAGGTAAGGGGTCTGGGAAGATGACTCCATCTGTAAACTGCTTGCTACACAAGTGTCTTAGTGTTTCTATTGCTATGATAAAACACTGACTAAATGCAACGTGGCGGGGGAAAGGGTTTGTTTCATCTTACAGATTGTAGTCTATCTTGAAGGGAAGTCAGAGCAGGGACTGAAGGCAGGAATTGAAGCAAAGGCCATTAAGGAACATTGCCTACGTTTTAATCTAGCTAAGTGTCAATAGGAATCAAAAGCCTTTTATGCAATTTTAACTTCTCAAGTAAGCCTATTAGAAACAAGAGGTCTTGATTTTAATAATGTGCTTTACCTAACTATCGTTTCAATACATAATGGTGCTGTGTAAGGCAGGGTTAGATCTTATTTTATACCTGGCGTTTATTGAACAGGACAGGTCTAGATTTGAATAGTCAGTATGAGGTCTTGGGCAAGCCTAGCATCTCTAGTTCTCGCCTTCCTGTCCCTCATGATAGTAAGCTATCACTCACTAAATCCATCCTTTCTGAGGCTTTCCATGCCTGGGGAAGCGATGCTGAGTGTCTGGCTCTCCCCAAGGCTCAGTTCCACTGGACTCACCAAGCGGTTCAACAGCAGCGTTCCTGAAGGGTCTCCAGAGCCCCAGCAATACCTGGTCTGGGAAAAGAAAGCCTAGTCCCAAGAGAAAATGTTTTCCGTTGCTTAGCAACCACTGGGCCACCAAGGACGCTTACTGCGCCCGAGGAGGAGCCGGCCGGTCACTGCTAGCCAGTCTCGCGGAGCTGCCCTCGCTCTCTCCCCAGCCTGGAGCGCGCCAAGTAATTGAGCCAATCGGTGTTACCAGAGCGTTTGACGTCATTAGTTGTCAAGGAGCAGGCGCGACCCGGAGGATTCCTCCTCTGGAATGGAAATCTCAGGCAGCTAGGACAGAAGGCTTAGGAGGTGCGGTCGTTTTATGTTTTCCTTTGTTTCTGGACGGTCCATGATCTGCAACCCAACCTTCTGCAGGAATCTTTTGTCTTTCAAGATGCTTGAGTCTGGCTTGACGTTCGCCCACATCTTAAAATCTGGAGGTGAAAGATTCAAGAGCCTCAGAAGGTTGGGTGGACTGTGGAAGCCCTGTCAGGTACCTTGGGGAACTGCTTCAAGGATTGGCAGAAGCTGTTTTTCAACCTCCAAAATGTTTTTACCTACAAAATGTCGTGATCACCGCTGAAACTACTTTCTTTTTCTCCTCCCTCTTTTACCATGCTCATACCTTAGATGTCCACCCCCTCACAGAAGCCGAGAAAACAGCATTTAGTATGCTCCTTTGACCCTTCTCTCTTCAAGTAGATTATATGGAGCTGGAGTATAGATTACAGATCACTCAGTCTACCTCTCCTCACACACCACCTGAGTATCGAGCTGACATTCTGTCTCTTGCTATATGGAATTTCCAGGGAGCATATTACAATGTTTTCATAAAACATTTTATTTTGTGCACGCATGTGTGCATGGTATGTGTGTGTGTGTGTGTGTGTGTGTTTCAGTTCCCTCCTTCCATTATGTGGATGCCGGGGCTGAAAGTCAGGTCACCAGGCTTGGCAGCTGCCTTTAACTGCTGAGTGATCTGACTGGCCCTAGGGACTGTTTTAAAAAAACAAATATATATATGCATGCAATTTGGCTTTTTAGAATCTCGTAAATTTAACATGACACATTTTATGAGTACACACTAATTTAGCAGCAAAGGTCTTATTAAATGACGAAGGTCAGATGTTAGGAGAAAGATAAACAGGAAAGACCCATTATGCATTCTAAGGCGTCCAAGCAACACGGAGGATAGAATTAGAAAGGCAGCCCTGGACCCAGAGCTGATCCTTGGGAAGTCATAAAGCCTCGGACTCTCAGCCCGTCTCTCCCCATTTTTTGGCATTCTGCACATGTCCTTATGTGGGGTGCTGTCCCTTCCCAGACCTTCAGTTCCCACCGTGAACTTTAGGCTGCATGCAGTGTGCTGGAGATGGCTTCAGGCAGGTAGGATTTTGTACTTAAACTTCCCAAGACCCTTGGGACCCGCCAAGACGGAGGGGGGGGAGGGGAGGGGGGTGCTGAGGTGTCACATTCCACTCTCACCACTCACAGGAATTTCAACTTTGCCCCATTTGGCAGCACATCTGGACATCATCTGGCCTCGAGGCTTTTGACCTGGATTTTTCGGGACTCCCGGCCCGCTGTTTATTCACAGTTTGTTCAAAACAGCTCACCACTGTGTGTAACTTGCTGGTATTTTTTTTAAAGAGGGCAGGGATAGCTTGATTTGTTGTTGTGTTTCTATTTCTAGAATTTTAAAATTTAAAATGCTGGTCTTCCTTCACTTTAAATGATATTTACTTCCAAACATATGGTCTTGTCTTTGCAGATAATATGCTAAGGCAGAAGTTAGAGGTAGTGATTTTAAAAGTTCAAGGTCATTGTTGATATAGAGACTTCCATTAGCCTAGGGTACTTGTGTCCCTGTCTCAAATTAAATTGATCAGATGAAATATACAATAGAGTTCGAGACTTGTCCCTGATGGTGGTGGTACTTGCCTTTAAACCCAGAACTTGGGAGGCAGAGGCTGGTGAATCTGTGAGCTTGAGACCATCTTGGTCTACAGAACAAGTTTTAGGACAACCAAGGCTACACAAAGAAGTCCTATTTCAACAAAACAAAAGAAAACAAAATAATAGCAAAAAACAAAACAACAGAAAACAAACAAACAAAAAGACTTAGAACAAATATAAGAAATAATGTGAAATATGTCACTAATTTTTATATTCATTATACAAAGTGACAATATTTTAGGTAAATTGGGTTAAATAAAAATATATAACTAAAATAAGAAAACATAATGTGTTAATACCAGTGGATTTTCTTTCTTTTAAAAACATTACACGAACATTTTATTTATTTATTTATTTATTTATTTATTTATTTATTTATTTATTTATCTGTTTGTTTATTTATTTATCTATCTGTTTATTTATTTATTTATTTATCTGTTTATTTATTTACTTCGTGGGACTGCGCCAGCTGCCAGGGCACACATGGGAAGTCAGTGGACAACCCTGGAGAGTTGGTTCTCTCCTTTCACTACCTGGGTCCTGGGGATCAACCTTCAGGTTTTCAGGCTTGGTAGGAAATATCTTTACTCTCTGAGATGGGTCGCTGGCCCCTCTGATGGTTCCAAAAATTGTGTTTTCCATTCATGTTATTTGAATTCAGTGAAAAGCAGAATATATTGACATTATTTTGGAGAAAATGAAGTATCTCTTTAATTTTTTATTTTCTTTTATGTGTATTCATATTTTGCTCTCATGAATGTCTGTGTACCTCCTGCCTGCCTGGCGCCCTAGAAGGTCAGAAGAGGCTGTCAGATCCTCTGGAACTGGAGTTACAGGCGGTGATGAGCTGCCTTGTGAATGCTGGGAATTGAACTTGGATCCCCTAGAAAAGCAACCAATCCTCTTACTGCAGAGCCAGCTCTCCAACACCTGTATTCATAATTTTATAATGTGACAAAATTAATTTTTGGTAGTGTATTATTGCCTTATTTAGGGTTCCATTGCTGGGAAGAGACACCATGATCAAGACAGCTCTTATAAAGGACAACATTTAATTGGGGCTGGCTTACAGTTTCAGAGCTTAGGCCATTATCATTGTAGCAGGAGCATGGTAGCATGCAGGCAGACCTGGTGCAGGAGAAGGAGCTAAGAGTTATGCATCTTGATTCTAAAGCTGTCTTCCAGGCGGCTAGAAGGATCTCAAAGCCCACCCCCACAGTGACACAGTTCCTGCAACTAGGCCACACCTACTCCCAAGGGCCACACCTCCTAAGAGTGCCACTCCCTGGGCCGAGCATATTCAAACCACCACATGTATCAAGCCTAAAAAGAACCATAAAGGGCAGTAGTTTCTCAGGTTTTCAAAAGAAAATAGTATGTGAAACGGTATCTGGCCCAAGAGATGGTCTAGTGGTTAAGCAGACTCGCTGCCACAGCTAACAACATAAGTTCGATTCTCCAAACCCCACACAACAGAAGGGGAAAGCTGATTTCTGCAAGTCTCTCTGACCTCCCCGACCACATGCACAAAGTAAATAAGTATTTAAAACTCTTTAAAAAGAAATTATGTCTGTCCTATGACAGTGAAAGGAAGACGGAGGGCGAAGTGAGCAAATCTGAAGATTTATGGCCACAGTCCATTTTCTTTTTTTTTTTTTTCTTTCTTTTTTTTTTTTTTTTTTTTTTTTTTTTTTTTTTTTCGGAGCTGGGGACCAACCCAGGGCCTTGTGCTTGCTAGGCAAGCGCTCTACCACTGAGCTAAATCCCCAACCCCACAGTCCATTTTCTTTTTATGAGGCAAGAGGTATGCGGAAGGAAGGAAGAGGCGTCATAGAATGGTAAGGAGGATTTAAATTTCAGGTCCTGTAAACTTCCGGAAATTGAGTTCACGGTTGTGTATACATTGTTTTCTATAGATCTGATCAATTCTTAAAGGAGTCTGTGATCTATTTTCCTCAGAACTGGGAAGGTGGCCTCTAAAGTGGGCTTTCTCTGAGCTTTGTTGGGAAGGAGGGGGAGCCATGCTTGGTTTTGTAAGGATTCCTGATGCATAGTTTGTTCCTTTGGTGACATCTTGTGGTCACATGAATGTACTACAGAATAACTTTGGAATTGTGGCTCTGGAAGTTTGTAAAAGAAAACAAAACTGGTAGATTCGTAAAAAAAAAAAAAAAAAAAAAAAAAACTTGAGAGATTAGTTTCTCAGAAGATTATTATTGTATTTTCTTTTCTTACAATGTTGAGGCGATATATATATATATATAGTGGATGTTCTGTCTTGGGTAGTTGTATTCTGGGAATTTAAAGCTTTAGCAAGGGAAGCACTCCCTCTTCCTCAGATGACTGCAATGTGCCTGCAAGTCCCAGCACCTCTTCCTTAAGTCCTTGCTCTTCATAGTGTGATTTTTGGGCCAGTAGCATTGGCGTCATCTGGAACTTGTGAGATACACAGGCTCCTACATCCTGCCTCCAACTCCTAAATCAGCCAGCATCAGATTTCGAAAGCAGCTCCTCCTGGACGTTAAATTTTAAGGGCCCTGATGGAAAAGGGTCTTTAGAGTACTCAGGTTAGGAATGGTGCCCAGCAAGTAGGCGTTTCCTTTGCTCCTCCCTCCCTCCCCTCCCTCCCTCCCCTCCCTCTCCCTCCTTCCTTTCTTTCTTTTCTTTTTCTTTCTTTCTTTCTTCCTGTTTTGGTTTTATGACACAGTGTTTGTCTATGTAGCCAGTTGGCTATCCTGGAACTCTGTAGACCAGGCTGGCCTTGAACTCAAGAGATCCACTTGCTTCTGCCTTCTGAGTGCTGGGTTGAAAGGCTGTGCCACCATGCCTGGCTGGGTTTCTCCTACAGAACATGTGTTACTTTATGACCCTGTGGGAAGACTTTTATTGTAAGAAATCCCATCTGTGACAGAGCCATCATCTCTCTCCTGCAGTGTCCCCACGATCTCCTTCAATGCATTCGAGGACAATAGTATTATTTTTACTTTTCTTCTTTGAGTCCTCACCCTCCTATACATCCTGTTTCTTAGGTTTACGAACAATGCTTTTGCAGAACTTTTCCTGGTAATTCCACAATAAAAATGGCTGTGAGCTGAGGGTGACCCAGTCTTCTGATTGCCAGAAAGCGACGAGGAGCTACAAGAAACTCTAAGAAGAAGCACGGTTCTTCCCTGTTTGTCATGTCACGATGTATCCTGCCCTGCCACTGTCCTGCTCCTACCCTGTCACCGAGGCTCGCTCTCTTCTGACTGACCACCCATGCCTCTGGGCATCCTCGCATGGCAACATCGTTCCTTAAAACGAAGACGCTGCCCAGGTGAGTCCTCTGAAATGCCAGTCTCAGCATTTCACTCCATCACCCATCTGTGGGCCTAGGGCTGTTGTGCATGTCAATGGCACTCCATTCTGGCTTCCTTCAGGTCATTTGACCTACGTGAGCAGCTACCCCACCTTTGGGTGGCCATTTCTTATAGATCAGAGTTTCTCAACCTGTATGTCATGACTCCCTTGGAGGTCGGTCACATATCATATATTTACATTATAGTTTCTTTTCTTTCTTTCTTTTGTCTTTCTTTCTTTCTTTCTTTCTTTCTTTCTGTTTTTTCTGGTTTTATGACACAGTGTTTGTCTATGTAGCCCCTTTGGCTGCCCTGGAACTCACAGCAAAATTACAGCTATGAAGTAGCAATGAAATAATTTTATGGTTGGGGGTCACCTCAACATGAATAACTGTATTCATGGGTCACAGCACTAGAAAGGTTGAGGGCCACTGGTGTAGGGTCTTTCAGAGATGTTCAATGCCAGCTCTTTTACAGTCCTTTTTACTTTGGAATTGAAATCACCTAAACTTGATCAAAACTTTTTGCCTACAGAATATACAGTGTTTCAGAGATAATGTTGCAATATTGGTTGATTTTGAAAGCTGTATCATGGAGTTTGAGAGAATTGCTAATCAGTGAAGAACATTTAGAAGATAGGGGTTTACATCCCAGCACCCACACAGCAGTTCAAAACCACCTGTAACTCCAGTTCTAGGAGATCTAACTCCTTTTCTGGCCTACAAGGGCAGCAGACGTTCATCTGCTTTTAAAACCATTTGATCAAAGGCACAAGGGTATTTATATAAGGAATTTGTTTCAAGCCTTTTACAGAGGGTGTGTTCAAATAAAATATAATATAGATTGATATAACCAATAAGGTAATGAGGTGACGCTATCTGTATTAAATGGATAGTGTGTTAAATACAATTAATGAAACAGAGTCACAGATATATTACCCCATTTTGTTCAAAAGAATGCTATACTGTCTATACAAACATATAAAACACAGTCTATCTAAGTATAGCATCTAGTCTATTCAAACAGTATAGTATAGAATCCATACATATACATGTCTTGTCCATATGTAGCACAGAGCACAGGTCAGCTAACTATATTCTAGGTTGAATTCAGATTGCTACCTGGTTTTATAAATAAAGTTTTATTGGGTCAGTATGCCACTTTGTTTCATGTCTGTTCACAACTGGTTTTGTCTTCATCAGCAAAGGGCCCTGATGCATATTTGTTGAATAGATTCTGATCATTAAGTTCCTTCAGAACCATTGAGACCAGCAAGATCTTCATAGATTTGTTTTCTTGTGTTCTGTCAGAGCATAGCCCCTGGGAAGCTCTAGCAAGCTAGACTTGACCATCCATCCTTGATAGGTCACTTAAATGAACAAGTAATGGTAAAAAGCAGAAAGGTGAATTTTACTCAATGTGACTGCACTGGATAGAGGAGAGAAAGAAGTCCAGGACTCCTCAAGTCCATATTCAAGGTTCCGACACGATGCTTGGCTTTCAATAGGAAGTAGGAGGTGTGTATAACTAAGCATTCCTGGCCAAGGTGTGATTCCGCCACTACTGTCTGGGCTCCCGGCTCTCCTGAGTGGCAGTCTAAGTCTGAACCAAATGAAAACTCTTTCTGGGAGACAGGCTCCCTCTCTGGCTAGCTCCAGCCTTTCCTTCTTCCAGCATCAGATTCCGTGGGAAATTCCAGTTTTCTGGGGGCCACTTGTCTAAATACTCTGGTAGGCAAGGAAGACTAAAAGCAAGCGTCTCTTCAGAATATTCTCACCCCTGCTGAGGTGGTTACACACAGAACAGTTTCCTTTTGGTACACACCTCTCCTGTCCACTCAGTGTTTTGTCAACTGCGTTTACAGTGAAAGAAAACCACTCCTTTCTTGCCGTGGGAAAGGCAAACAGCCACATAGACCTAGGAGGTTGCCAGGTTTTGTGGACAATAAAAGGGCAAGCTAGTTAGCTATTAACCAGAAGACAACATACTTTTGGTCCATTTTGACCTTGGTGCCTCTCTTTGCAGAAGGCTTTTTTCCCTGACATTTCTGCCCCTGGAGGTAAAGCAGATTTCCCCTTCCTTTCTCTAACAGGATCCAGGCAGCAGCAGTTGGAGTCCGGGCAGTTGGATCCCTGCAGCTTGAGTTAGAAGCCACAAGCCATGTGGCAGTCAGCCGATCTGGGATGGGAGGGGCTGGAGGGGAAAGATCAAGAACCTGATGATTAATCTTGGCACCATGCTATTTACTGGTGGCCTCATCAAGCACTGGCATCCTTATTATTTTATACGTAACGACACAGAATTGTGGAAATATTAAGATCTTTTCAGACAGCTTGAGGAACATAAGGGTTGTATGAAGACTAGTGGGGAAGAAAGAGGTAATTTGAGGTAAAGAGAGGGGGTAACTGCCAGTTATTACAGTGAAGAAATTCCCACTTTCTCCAAAGTTGGTTAAAAATCACCGTTTTAACTTAACAAACAAACCAAACAAAAATTAATTTGAAACAAGGTCTGACCATATATCCTAGGATGGCTTGGGATTTATCTCAGATTGGCTTTGAATCCTTGACCTTCTTGCCTCAGCATCCCAAGGGCTGGTTGTCTGGCCCCAAAAGAACTCAGGGCAAATGCCTAACCACGCTGCCAATTAGCATACCAAAGCCAGCGTCACTCAGTACGCGTGCTCCTCCTCCCCGCTCTTCTGACCCCGCCCCCTACCCTAAACCTACCCTCTCCAGCCCAGGGGCTTCACTTCTGCAGCTTCTCATTCCTTTATAACCCTTCCATTTCAGCTCTGCATCCTCTTGGTTCTCTGCTCTGACTCCTTCCTCTCTTGGTCCTCTCTCTCGGTTTCCTTTGCCCTCTCTCTCCTTCTCTCGCTCTCCCTTCTTATCTCTCCCTTCATAGCCAGTTCAGTCTATGTTTTTTCTCTGGACTATTCTTGATACCTCTGTCTGACTCTTCTCTCTGATCTCTCTGTCCTCTGTCTCTCTCTGTCTCTCTCTGTCTCTCTCTGTCTCTCTCTCTCTGTCTCTCTCTCTCTCTCTCTCTCTCTCTCTCTCTCTCTCTCTCTCTCTCTCTCATCATCTACATTCAAACCCGGAAAAGAAAAGACTCTACATTGCAAGAGAGGAAATGGGCAGAGAGAAAACGGGCAGAGTTCACTAGCCCAAATAGGGCTCCACCTAATGAAGAATTGGACTTTTATGTAACTATCTCCTGCTTTGGAGCTCATTTGCATAGTGTGGGCTTTTCTGAGCATGCACTGTCTGTTTTATGTAGTTCTGCATATAACGTCATTAATCACATCTCGTTAGCCACTTAAAGGTTCCACGTTTCACCAAGGTTTGTGTATTTTAGTATCACGGTGAGGCATAGGCCACCCTCAGCTGCTCTGCGACGCCTCTGCCAATGGTTTCGGCCAGTTTTAACCAAGTGTGTGTGTGTGTGTGTGTGTGTGTGTGTGTGTGTGTGTGTGTGTAAGAGACAAACAGATCAGGGGGAGGGGTTCTTCCTATATAACTCAGGCTGCCCTTAAACTCATAATCTTCCTGCCTCAGTTTCCCAAGTTCTGGAGTTACAGATATGCAGCACCACTCCTGATATGTGAGTGAAGATTTAAACAGGATGAACGGCATGGCAAACACTTTCAAGTTTTTGTTTCCATCTCTTGGAAATATAAATCTAGAGGTCAGAATCCAGGGAGAAAGTCAGGAATCCACTTTACACAACCTGAACTATTTGCAAGTCCCACCGATGTCACGAGGGGGTTGTGGAAGTGCGGAAGGTGTAGAAAGTCCTGCAGATGCTTATTTAGTGGGACAAACAGATGCTCTAAGACCAGCTCTGGGCATGAAGGGGAACAGCTGAGTTGAATACGGAGCTAGGCCACTTAGCAAGCACTACGCTTGGCATTATGGGAAAGCTTCACTATTGGGCAGAAACCGGAAGAAAGGGAAAGAAAGCTCATGGTGGGAAGGCGGGGAAAGGAGGCCTCCCTTCCACCCACGCACGCAGGCAGTGCTCTATGCTGCCTTGTGTACACAAGGCACCGTGCAGCTTATTGATGAGCAGTTCATTCTTGCTCAGTCTTGTTCTACCTTTTCTTGGTACTTACCCGACCTCCAGCCACGTGGTGCGAACCCCAGAGCCCAGAAGACCAAGCAAATTCCTTCTTCACTGTCCTCACCAAGTTCTCCTTCATTCCAACAGAGTCAGACCCAGGCCAATCGATTTTTGCCACCAGAGGAGTGCGCAAAAAGATGGGAGAGGGGCAGCTGAGACTTCACTATGACTGGAAATAATGAAATCTCCCTGCGAAGGTGTCAGTAATGCTAGCCTTCCCTCTCACTAGACAGTCACAAGGTGTCTTTTCCCCACGTCTATCCCCAGGCAGGGGTGCTGAGGTGTTAGAAGCAGCCAAATGTGAGCCCGTTGCTGGGACTTTCAGCAGCAGTCAGTGGTTGTATGAGGACGAATCCCACCTCCTGAGAATCCATGGCTTTTTCTGAAAATCTAAAATTTGTTTTGCATCCTGTAAACATATTGTTACTTCAAAATAAAGTCTTTTTTTTTCCCACTTCCAACCTTTGTTGTCTTTTTGTTCAACCTGTCATGATTGTGTGAGCTGATGGCATAAGGTGAGATGGGAGGGAGTGGAGAGGGGAAAGACAGAGACAGAGAACTTGAATCAGCCTGGACTCAGCCCATTCAGCCTTGGGGTTGTGCTGTGGCTTGTTCTGTCTCTCTGAGGCTGCTCTTGGGATGAAAAATGATCCCCAACCTTTCAGAGTCATCTCCTCTGTTCTTCCAGCGCTGATGGTCTGTCTGGGTTGAGGTGTTTGTAATTGGTGTCACTCAGTGTTCCTCTTCAAGACCTCAGACCAAGAGGTTTCTCCATGTTTGACATCTGGATTAGTAATAGT
Organism: Rattus rattus; assembly: GCF_011064425.1. Lineage (NCBI taxonomy): Eukaryota > Metazoa > Chordata > Mammalia > Rodentia > Muridae > Rattus > Rattus rattus. Next base: position 73,656,453 of record NC_046159.1, read on the forward strand.
GACTGAGGGCTTAGGCTGGCTCCTCACCCCAGAGGCCACAGTTCCTCTTGGCTACAAACAGGTTTCCTTCCCAGTGTGCATGATGGAGCAGTTACTCTCTGTAGAAGGCCATTGTTTTAAAAGTTATTGTCATTTTATTTAATAATTTTTTCTGGAAAGTTCACAGAGTAGGTCAGAAAGTTCTTTCCATTCTACCTCCATGTGGCGATCTCAGACTTCCCAGGTGAGTACTCATGGAACTTCCCTGTTTCATAGGAGGAACATAGTCTGTGGTATGAATAGCTGTCCTTCCCCTTGTTCCTTCCCCTTGACTCTCCCATCACTAATATTCACTCTTCTGCTCTTCACCAGATCTTTCTGGGTGTGGATCTGTGAGCGCCCATGTTTATGTGTGCCCTGAGGTGAAAGGATAGAGATCTTGTATAAACTGACGCCATGACTACTCCGTGGTATGATTAAGGGGAAAGTTCTATTATGCATAAGAGAGAAATATGCAGAGGCATCTGGAAGGGTCCAGGGCAGACAGAAAGAAGCAGACTGGACATGGCCAGCAGATGGTACATGGCCAGGGCTATTGGTGAGAGAGGGGAGAGAATAGAGAGAAGCAGAAGCAGGAAGTTATAAGAAGGAAATAGAACTGGGTATAAGAAGAATAAATAGCTGGTGGGTGGGAAGCCCATAAGCTGGACGGAGTTTTAGCTCAAGGAGGCAGTAAGCAGGGCCAGGATGCTAGTGTGGACTTTTACATTATATTATTATTATTATTATTATTATTATTATTATTATTATTATTATTATTATTTTCATTTATTCATTTTACATCCTACTCACTGCCCCTTTCCCCACCTGGTCACTCCCTCCCACAATCTTTCCTCCATCTTGCCTCCCTTCTCCTCTGAGCAGGTGGATGCCCCCTGGGTACCCCTTTCCCTGGCACTGCAAGTCTCTGAGAGGCTAGGCGCTTCCTCTCCCACTGGGGCCAGACAAGGCTGCCCAGCTAGAAGAACATATCCCAGGTACAGGCAACAACTTTTGGTATAGCCCTATTCCAGTTATTCGTGACACACGTGAAGATCAAGGATCCTAGCATGGACTTTGAAATGCTGACAGGCACCACAGGTATATGTGAATTGGGGAGTCATTTATTTATCATAGGTATATGTTAATTAGAGGGCCATAGATCCCTTTTAGCCATTTTGGTAGAGGGGGATTGACTTCGAAAGTTCCTGGGGGAGTGCTGGCTTTTGTCTGACCTCTGAAAATCCTCCTGTAGTCCTGGTTGGACTGAACCTAGGCTCAATTTTGGACACTTAGTGGGCCTGCCCTGTAGTGGTTTGTATATGCTCAGCCCATAGAGTGGCACTTTTAGAGGATGTGGCCCTGTTGGAGCAGGTGTGACCTTGTTGGAATGGGTGTGTCACTGTGAGTGTGAGCTTTAAGACCCTCATCCTAGCTGCCTGGAAGTCAGTATTCTGCTAGTGTCCTCCAGATGAAGATGTAGAACTCTCAGTTCCTCCTGCACTGTACCTGTCCAGATGCTGCCATGCTCCCATCTTGATGGTAATGGACTAAACCTCTGCATCTGTAAGCCAACCCCAATTAAATGTTGTCCTTATAAGAGTTGTCTTGGTCATGGTATCTGTTCACAGCAGTAAAAACCCTAAGATATGCCCTTTTGAAGGGTACTCTTTGGGTCTGACAGATGGGAAATTCTGGCAGAATCAAGGCTTATAATAAAAATTAAGGTAATTGGTATATGTAAAAATCTGAAATGCCTTGATCAGTCAAAAAGCACACCAGACTTCTTGTCCTTTCCGAGTTCAAGTTCTAGTTTCCAATTTATCTGTCCTAATTACAACTTCATTTTTATACTTGACATAAAGCTCTTTCTCCCTTTCCACAGCATGACCTATAGAGGCACAACACTCAGGCTGGAAAGGGATCAAGCTCTCTTTCTTTCTCCTTCCTCTTCTACTCCTCCGCTCTCCTCACCCATTGCTCTCAGAGCCTCCAGGAGGATGGTAAGGTTAGGATAATATCCCTTGGTTTGTGGTCCTCTCCTCACAGTCTGTACTCACTAAAACAGACTTGGTGTGGACTTAATGGTGTTTTTATAAACTCAACTTTGATTCCTCTATATAAGGAACTTCATCTGCATATTGCCCTGGAATGAGTTTTGCGTTCTTTGGCTGGCCTCTGGTAAGCATCTGTTAGGTGTTATCCCTCATTTTTTGCAAGGTGTGCCTCATTGACCTGAGACCACCAACTTGCCCAATCATGATCAGCAAGTCCTAGCTTTCTTGTCTGCCTTTGCATCCCTAGTGCTAGGATTATAGTGTAGTACAATGTCTGGCTTTTAAAAGGTGGGTTCTGGGGAATTGCACCCATGTCCTTATGCTTGCAAGATAAACAGTTTCCAAACCAAACTATCACCCCAGCCCTTTATATGGTTTTTGTTGAGTTAAAAATTCTTGGAATTTCCCTTGGTAGACAGCTATTGTTGAACTAGCTGGACCATAAAAATCATTCATATATATGTGTATATATATGTATATGTGTATATATATGTATATGCAGATATGTATATATGCATGCCTCCTCTAAGACAAGGAAAGGACCAAATGTAGACCTACACTGTCTTCCTACCCAAAGAGTTCAGTACTTCTCCTTACCAGGCAAGATGTAGCCTTGTAGCGAGATGTATGATATTCCCTGTGGTAAAGTAGATACCAGGAGAGAGTGTTCAGATGACCATCTTCGGAGCAAGGATTTCTCCTCCTACTCTTTTTAAAAACTAGATTCTTTTCTTATCCAGTATAATCTGAATACAGTTTACCCCACCCCCACCCCCCCACACTCCTCCCAGTTCCTCCCTGCCTCCTCCTCTCCCATCTGGATCTGCTCTCTTTCCATCTCTTGTTAGAAAAGAACAAATTCCTAGGAGATAACAACAAAACATAACAAGTACTAAACTGAAATATGCAGCATCCATGCAGAGGGCCCGGTGCAGACCCATGTAGGGCCTGTGCTTGCTGCTTCAGTCTCTATGAGTTCATATGAGCTCTGCTCAACTGTTTTAGAGGTCCTTGTCTTCCTTGTGTCCTTTGTCCCCTCTGTATTCACCGCTCCTTCTTCCTCTTCTTCCACTGGGTTCTCTGAGCTCTGAGGGACAGAATTTGATGGAAACATATCGTTTAGTTAGACCTGTGTGTTCCAAGGTCTGTCTTTCTGCATAATGTCTGGTTCTGGGTCTCTGTATTTGTTCCTATCTGCTACAGAAGGAAGCTTCTCTGATGATGGCTGAAAACGGCACTCATCTATGAGAACAGCATAAAATCACCAGGAGTCATTTTATTATTTTTTTCTTCCTTTTCTTTTCTTAATCAATAGTATTTGGTTTTAACCTAGATCTCTGGGCTACCTAGACTCTGGTTCTTGATCACCCAAATAGGGTCAGATTTGGTTTCCATCTCATGGAGTGGGCAGTCAAATCAAACATTAGTTGGTTACTCCCACAGGGTCTGTGCCATGGTTGCTGTAGCATATTTTGCAGGTAGGACCCATTGTAGGTCAGAGGTTTTGTGTTTGGGTTGGTGTCTACTTTTCTCTTTTGGTAGGCTGCAGAGTACCTTTCTGTAGAAACTAGACCATGGGGTGAGGGTTCTATGTACGCACCAGCTCCACCTCTCCATGTTCATTGAGTTTGTGTGGGTGTTGACTTCAGCAATGGGGCCTTGTTGTCATTTTGTGGAGAGCAACCTATTCTCTTGGCAACAGCCTGGGTTGTTTGGGGATCCCCATGAACCTTTTGGCCAACAACTCAATTGGATGAAACCCAGTCCTGGCACTGGTGACAAGAGATGGGCAGTAGGGTTTCCGTTTCCCTCATTATTTGGAGACTTCATTAGGATCACTTTTATATATTATAGGAAGTCTCTGCTGCTCTAGGTTTCCATACTGTCTCTCAAATGCTCTTCAGCACTCCTTCCCCTCATTCCCTCAAACTGATCTCCTCTCCTGCTTCCCATCTGGTCCTCCTGTTCTCATCCCCCTCCCCCAGATCTGGTCCATTCCCCCTCCCAGGGTGATCCATGTGTCTCCTCTAGTCCCTTCCTCTGTGCTTAACCTCTCTGAGTCTAAGGACTATAGTTTGGTTATTATTTATTTAATGGCTAATATTCCAATGGAAATGAATACATATTTGTCTTTCTGGGTCTGGCTTACCTCATTCAAAATGATTTTTTTCTAGTTCCATCTATTTGCCTGCAAATTTAATGATGTCTTTTTTTTTTTTTTTTTTTTTTTTGGTAAGAGCTCAGTAGTACTCGATTGTGTAAATGTACATTTTCTGTATCTATTCTTCTGTTGGGAATCAACTAGGCTGTTTCCAATTTTGGCTATTATGAACTGAGCAGCAATGAGCATGGTTGAGCAAGTGTCCAGGTGGTAGTGTGAAGCATCCTTTGGGTATACGCCCATGAGTAGTATAGCTGGATCTTGATTGGCTCCCGTCTTTCTGAGGTACTGCCATTCTGACTTCTACAGTGGCTGTACCAGTTTGAATTCCCACCAGCAATAGAGGAGTGTGTGCTCCGCTTGTTCCACTTTCTCGTTCCCACCAGCACCAGCCCTTCTTGTATTATTGAACTTAGGCTTTGACAGGTTTAAGAGGAGAATCTCAAAGTGGTTTTCATTTGCATTTCCCTGATGGCTAAGGATGCCAAACATTTCTGAAAGAAATTTGATTTTCCTCTATAAAGAATACTCTGTTTAGATCTACACACCATTTTTAAATGAATTATTTGTTTTATTTCTTGAGTTCTTTTTATATTTAGGCTATTAGCTTTCTATCAAATTTATAGATGGTGAAAAATTTTTTCCCATTCTGTAAGCTGCATCTCTGTCCAAATGACAGTGTCTTTTCCTATCTGAAGCTTTTCAGTTTCATGAGGTCCCATTTATTATTTATTGATCTTAGTGCTTGTGTTAATGTTCTGTTCGGAAAGTTTTCTTCTGTGCCATTGAGTTCAAAGTTGCTCCCCACTTTCTATTTTATTAGGTTCAGTGTACCTGGTTTTATGTTGAGGTCCTTGATCCACTTGGACTTGAATTTTGTTCGGAGTGATAGGTACAGGTTTATATGCAGTCTTCTACATGCAGCCATCCAGTTAGACCAGCACCATTTGTTGAAGATGCCTTTTCCTAGTGTGTAGGTCCTTTACCAAAATAAAGTGTCCATAGGTGTGTAGGTTATGTCTGGGTCTCCAATTCTATTCCATCGATCAACCATTGATCAACATGTCTGTTTTTATGCTAATATCATGCTGTTTTTATAGCTTTGTAGTATAACCTGACATCAGGAATGGTAAAACCTCATGCAGTTCTTGTTCAAGATTGTTTAGCTCTTCTGAGCTTTTTCTTTTTCTATATGAAGCTGAAAATTGTCCTTTTAAGGTCTGTGAAGAATTGTATTGAATTTTGATGGGAATTGCATTGAATCTGTAGATTGCTTTGGTAGGAAGGCCATTTTTACTATGTTAATCCTACCAATCCAAAGATGGAGATCTTCCGTCTTCAATTTCTTTCTTCAAAGACTTGAAGATTTATCATACAAGTCTTTCACTTGCTTAGTTAGAGTTACCCCAAGATATTTTATATTTTATTGTGAAGGGTGTTGTTTCCCTGATTTCTACCTCAGTCCATTTGGTATTTATATAAAGGAAGGCTACTAATTGTTGTTGTTGTTAAATTTGGATGCAGCTCCTTTGATGAAAGTGTTTATCAGCTGTAGGAGTTCCCTGGTAGAATTTTGAGGTTCATTTATATACACTGTCATATGATCTGCAAATGAAGATACTCTGACTTCTTCTTTTCCAGTTTGTATCACCTTGTTCTCCTTCAGCAAGAATTTCTGTCTTACTAAGAAAGGGTGGGGAGATAGCTCAGTCAGTAAGATGGTTGTCTTGCAAGCGTGAACATTTGGGTGCAATTTTCCAGAATCCATATTTTAAAAAATAGGTGTTGTCTACATTTCATTCCCCCTTTGAGGGACATTTTTTTGGTATCTCAGAACTTAAATATGACAACCAATGTTTCCTTAATTGATATTGTCAAAAATGTCAGGGATGTCAAAACCTTGCTTGACATCCAGGGGTGAAGCCAAGGTAGGCAGTGAGGTGCGGCCTTGGTGGTTGGAGTAAGTGTTGAGAGCAGCTGACAGTAGTCAGCACCGAGAGGGGCTGACAAGGGTTGGTCCAGATAGCGACCAACATGGGCTGTTGCCTAGGGCAGCCAGAAATTAGAGAAATTACTCAGCAGACTTTTCTCTGAGGGAACAAAGTTTGATTCGCTGGGGCTGGCATTCCCTGTAGCCAGTGAAAAGCTCAGACTCGTTTAACTCTTAAGGACTTGCTAGAAAGAAAAGGAGAAAGAAAATTTTTACACATACACACAGAGTGGTTGCAGCAAAAGGCAGACTCCAATAACTTCATACATACAAATACATGCATACACACATACGTACATACATGCATACATACATATGGATGGACAATCATTCAGACATTGAACGGATGGAGCAAAGCTCTAGCAAGCAGGCTCAAAGCATTTTACATATACACATATACATATATACACAAATACATACACTTAGATACATAGGAACATACACACACACATACATACATACATACATACATACATACATACATACATACATACAGTTGGTGGATGGAGCAAGCTCCAACACTATTTTTTTCTTGTATAGCTTATATATTCCAGCAAAATCTTTCAAGTAGCGTAAAATTACAATGTGATTACATTCTATTTTCCTTCTAGTGAATGACTATGAAAAAGCAGTATGTTCACCAATGCCTTTACAAGAAAAAAAAACATTACATAGTACAGGTAAAGAAGGCAAATTATTCCCAAGAACCCATGAACATTTATGACTAAGCAACTTGTTACAGATTAACAAAGTGTGAGCGAGAGAGGTAGTTTTCTCAGCCAGTTCCTCTTAGTAGCAGGGAGCAATTTGGTGGTTACAAAGGGAAAGGAAGGAACTATTTTATTATTTATCTTGAAGGTAATCTTATAAGAACATAAATTTAAACTTTTCCGCAAAAATCAGTCATATCTACTTTAAAAGTTCTTCAGGATGTGTATCTACTTATCAGCACTTCTTAATAAATCATAGCAGGAAGCTGAGGGCAAACATGGGTCTAAAGAATCACTCATCAATCCAGCCATAGTGAGAGCCACGTCAATGCCAGTGAGGCCACCAACTCTGTTCCCTGAGCATAAAAGGTCCCCAACAACTATTAAGAGTGTGCTTTCCTAAAGTTCAAGATTCTGCCTAGGATTTTCTACATCAGAGTCAATGGCGAAAACATCTGCCCTAGTCTTGTTTACAATTTAAGTTTTCCAAAATGCTTTCTAAGGGTGGTTGGTCATTGGGCACTCTTCATTTCTAAGTTTCTTTCCCTAAGGTGGTGGTTAAATCATGGATCCGCTCCAGCAATTGCCTGAAAGAGATCAGGCATTATTATTGTGAATGACACAGTCAGAGAGGGCTGGGAAGCCCTCTTAGAGTCATTCATGTGATTCTTACATGAAGAGAGATGTAGAAGGGCAAAACAGAGCAAAAACTCCATAACAACCTGAAATCCTCAGGACACATGGTGCACAAGGTGGGCCATGCCTCTGGAAGTGCTCCACTGTGACTGTGCTGGCTGGTGGACCGCATTCCATGAGTTCTAAAAGTCATTGTCATCCCTCTGCACAGCACTCAGCATGATACCGCATTGCCACGATAAAGGAATTGAGGAAAAAAATACCTGAAACATCTGTACAAACTCATTTCTTAACAAAATACGTCAGAAACACTCATACCAGTTATAACCTTAGCTTCTGTAGTGAGTCATGTGGCTTTAGATGGTAATGACTGCCTTCCTCTACCACCAATCTGGCTTTTCATGACCCTCAATAGCCTCTGTGGGTCTTAGTTGTTTCCTGGAGGGTATTACCTTGATCCCCCATGGGTCTGTGCCCTTTGTCACCCTGCCTGGATTGGGCTGTGGTAGTTTCCTTTGACTTCAGGATATGGAAGCACCAAGAGATGCCCTACAGGATCTTTTGCGCTCCAGGCATACTTTTTCTTACCTCTGTTGTGGAGATGCGATCCAACTTTCTCTTGGTAATCTGGGTTAATCACCCCTCCTAGCACTGCGTATTCCTTTCTTAGTCTGTTGTCTTACAGGCTTGTTCTATCTCCTGGCAGGAGTGCTCCCCTCTCTGAATCCAAAACTTAGAGGTCGACAGAACTTACCTTCTCCAGAACAAACTACTCCAGAAGTAAAAAATTTTCCTACTGTGTCACTAGGGGTGATAGCAAGTGGAACCATTCCCTCTCTGCTCTTTGATTCCTGGGCCTGGGGATCCTAGCTATAGGAGAAACCTAGATTATATTGGACACTGATCCAAAGCATGTACTTACTGTCTTCTGGAGAACCCTGCCCCGTCTTCCAGGCTGCTGCTACCTAATTGGCATTGTAAATTTGTGTCTTCAAAAGGTGTCTTTATTTCATTTTCCTACCAGACCAGCTGCTTCAGGATGGCGGAAGCACAGTAAGATCAGCAGATTCCATAATCATGGGCCCACTGTCGCACTTCTCTGGCTGGAAAGTGAATTCTTTGGTTAGAAGCATACTGTGTAGAATACTATGATGGTAGATACAACATTCTGTAAGTCAATGGATGGTGGTTTTAGCAGAAGCATTACATGAAGGAAAGGAAAACCCAGAACAAGAATGAGTATCTATTCCAATAAGGACAAAGTGTTACCTTTTTCACAGAAGTGGTTAAATACAGTCGACCTGCCACCAGGTCCACAGACTGGTCACCCTGGGGAATGGTGCCATATCTGGGGCTTGGTATTGGTCTCTGGTATTGGAAGGTCTGGCACTAAATAGCAGTTGAAGCCAGGTCAGCCTTGGTGAGTGGAAGCCCGTGTTGTTGAGCCACTCCTAACTTTCATCTCTGCCACCATGGTCACTTTGTTCATGGGCCCATTGCACAATTACAGCAATGGCTGGGGAAAGCAGCTGACTGTCCACAGAATGGGTCATCCTGTCTTCTTGATTATTGGACTTCTCAGATGAAGTCACCTTTTGGCGAGCATTAACATGGAATACAAGTATCTTCAAATCCTTTTTATCAATGTACTTCTTACCCAGATGTCTTTCCACCAATTTTCCAATCATCTTCTTCCCAAGTCTCTAACCATCTAACCAAACCACTGGCTACAGCCCATGAATCAGTGAACAGTTGAAAAATCTAGCCATTTGTGATGGTTTGTATATGCTTGGCCCACAGAGTGACATTCTTAGGAAGTGTAGCCTTGTTGGAATAGGTGTGTCACTGTGGGCATGAGCTCTAATATCACAGTCCTAGGTGCCTGGAAGTGAATCTTCTCACAGCAGCCTTCAGATGAAGATATAGAACTCTCAGCCCCTCCTGTACCATGTCTGACTGGATGCTACCATGCTCCTGCCTTGATGACAATGGACTGAACCTCTGAACCTGTAAGTCAGCCCCAATTAAATGCTGTC